>NC_135874.1:20204200-20334200 GCF_031162955.1 Sander vitreus | reverse complement strand
AGAAACTAGAAAGGCTCTTCTTTACCTTTTCTGAGGTCTCAGAGGAACCTTCCACCTGGGAAGCAGAATAAATAGACAGGTTAGATTTGGTATTTAGTAAGGCTGCAGCTATCGATTATTTTAATAATCGAGTATTTTACCGATTATTCCATCGATTAATCGGATAAGAAATACTTAGTAAGAAATACTTAGTAAACAGCAATAGTAAATATGTATTATTGCTGTCTTGTGTCCACAGAAGCGTCAACCTGTTGTGTGCGCTAGTAATTATCCTCCCTGCGGAAACACAGTGAGCCGTACAACCTTAATTACATTGATTTAACGAAGCTTCGAGGCAAAGAATTTTGCTTCGAGGATTTTTTGTAAACGAATTATTCGAGGAATCGTTTCAGCCCTAGTATTTAGCAAATAATACTTAAATCATACTGTATGACGTTGGCCTACTGAACACACATTCAACAGCCATTTCACCTAACTGTCAAGAGATACTTAAATAAAAAACAACGAACAAGGTAAAGTCGGCAACTTACTGCAAGCTTGTTTCTGACAGCAGTGGCTGTAGCCACAAGTGAGCAGGTTGTGTCATGTTGCACCACAGTGGAGAACTCTGTCAGGTCTCGCTTTATGAATTCTAAGGCCTCAGATGACTGCAAAGAAGAGAGTCAAATAATTAACATCCAGATTCAACTTTATCATCTCCATTAGCAAGCTCTTGTTGTTTCAGATGAGCGTGTATGTACGTGAAAACATTAAATTCAAATAACACAAAAAAATAGAGTTCAATGGCGCTCACAGCAACAATATATAGAAAACATAACATACTAGTGCTGAGCGATATGAAAAAAAAAAAAATCTTCAATATTGCGACAATATTGTAGTGTTGATTATTGGTGCTTTCACAAAATATTCACACAATGGGATTTTTTGATAAATAATCATCAGTAATGTGGATATAATGTAATGTAAAAGTGGGTAAAGGCAAATAATATAACTGAGAGAACAGTCTGGTAAATTTAGAAAATGAAGTCACTTTCAGTAGTTCAACAACCTTCAAGCACTGTGAATGAATCAGCCTCACAATTGTTCTAGAATTCCTTCCTGGAATATCAAAGCCAAACTTTCTTTGAAAAAGAGATGTTCTGAGAATTGAACAGCTGTAACTTTATGGATTTTCTGCACATGCTAACAGATAGCTGGGACAGTTTAACTTGTGTCTTTTACCTGAATAATGCTATGCATTCAGTTTTTATTGACAGAGGTAAAGGTTCCAAAATCATGCCACCACAATGGTGACAACAGCTTTGGACATTAAACTGTACAACTGCGTGGCCAGCTTTTGTGGAGTTGAGGAGTTCAAGTCATTTGGAAGAGAAAAAACAGCCTTTGCTGACTTTTGCAGACCACTGCAGTTGAGTCTATGAATGTTACTGGATTTACTGTCAGTAATCATGTTGCCTGGGTATATATAGGTTTTGGCTCTGACCTTTCATGACAAATATGCGGATAACTGTGTGTTGTTCAGTAAAATATAACTGGTGTTTTATGCATCTATTGAAACATTTTATGAAATTTAAACATTGAAGGGAGAGTAGCGGTTGGCATTGAAATATTCCTCAGAGCAACATCTGACAAACATTGTAAAGGCTGAGCAACTACTAATGATACAGTAAGAAGTACTAATGTCCATGGTGTGGAATACCTTATCTTTGACGGCCTGGAAGCTCTGCTGAAGCCAGCCTCCCCACCAGCCTTCTCTGTAAACATACAGACATTTAGAAATGAGCTACGTTTTAAAACAGCAGAGAAAATATTTCCATAACACCACAACTGCACGATCCATGTACATTTATCAAATATTTAACATGCTGTGTCAATACAGCAAGGCAGGCTGTCAGCTGTTTTCTTTCTCAAGCTATCTCTCTAACGTTAGCTAGCTAACTAACACATACACAGCCTGGCAAGCTAAACGAGTTAGCTAACGTCAGCTATCACTGCCATGCAAGCTAATTACTCGAAATAAAGCCATGAATGCCATTTGTAAGGCTTAATAAAACGCTAGTTACCAAAATGAAGGATATATATAGTCCGCTATTCGTTATTGCGTGATTTAAGCTGCTCTACACCACAGCTAACCAGGCTATGCTAACGCTAGCCAGGTTATGTTTTGGTAAACAAATGCACTTCCTGAACTGATTCCGTGAGCTGTAAAATACAGCGTTTAAACAAAGTAACTATACCAAATCTTATACGACACATAACACAATAAGGAACACAATATGCACACGATTTCGGTGTTCTCTGCTATATGACCGTTCATTTTAAAACAAAAAGTAATTTGCGAGTTCACTCTCACCCTTCAGCCATCTTCAGACGATGACATCATCAGTATTTACTGAACTCTAACCCGGTTACATGGCTAAAAAAAATACACACGTAATGCAAATTGACTTCCCTCCTGAGATATACAGACAATCACATCCACATATACGGTGAGAAACCACTGTTTTAAATTTTATTTATTTTTTACAGTTTGTAACCAGTATATTATGATTTGCAGTCTTTGAGCTAACTATGGTGGCTGCAGAGGACCAAATTGGACGGCAACTAAAGTCTGAGTGGAAAAGTGAATCACTGTGGGCTACATGGACTTACTACAAGAATGAGAGGACTTTCAGTTGTTCTCTATTGTGTTTATGTATTGTTAGAAACAAGAGCTGACCAACCTTTACATGTGACTTCATACTGTTATAAGGTCAGAAGGTTTTGTATCCTACTTCTGCATATCTATACCAGACCCAACAGAAACAGATTTGTCTAGACACCAGATTGAATATATTATGAAATAAACAAAACTGCACCCTGTGTAGGCACAAGGAGAACTGTTTGAAAAGTCATCAACATTTAAGTAAATGCAGTTTAGAGTTACCATCACACAGTTGGCAGAAGTGCATCAAAACAAAAGAGGACAAACTGCAGCACAATGCTTCCATGAGTGAGCCTAACGATTTAAGCATATGCAAGTTGTTTTCTTTTCATTAAACCTCATTTAACCAATACGCTGCATACAAAACCAAACAAATGAATCCAGACCATACCTCTCCTTCTTGAGCCTTTATGTTGGTTAATTAGTGTTTAGCAAGTCCAACCTGAATCCCAGCCCTCATCAATCTCCTGATCTCAGTACATCTGTGGATGTGCATGTGAGCGTATGTGCACACCGTATTGCATATGCGTGTTGACCCCCAGCAGCTGTGGATTCCCCTCATTAGTATTCTGGGTGAAAAGGGGGATGTAGGCTTTACTTAGCACAAAATGAAAAAGAACAGGCAACAAGCCTCTGGAAGTGTGTTCTCCCTTAATTGAAGTTCCCCCTTATCCAGACGCTGCACAATGTGTGCGTATGTTCCCCTGTCCAGCCCTTCAATCCTCTTAATTGGGTCTTTCAGTCCCCTAATTAACTCTGTCAGTGCATTTTGTGCTAAGCCAAGTTGGGACAAGGACTCCTCTATTGATCAGTATCTGAAGCAGTTAACTTATCCATCTGTCTACATGGTACGGTGTTTGGATTTAATGCACAAAAGGGTAAATGTGTAGTATCATCAACACCTTGTGTTGGTAAAATGTTTATGCCTTTGATTTTTGCTTCTTCTTCTTCAGCTGATAAGCAATTTAGTAGATTCAATTTGTACTATTTTATCTCAGATTTTAGATTACTTAATCTGACGTGTAGTTGTTTTTGAAGACAATATAGTACGGTTGTGTATGAACTGTAACTCTCCTCTCTATAACAATCTATTGAATTTCTTCCAGCCATTATGGTTAATATGGAATACTAAAATGCAGAGGTGGAAAAGTAACTTAAACAGTACAGTTTAAGGTTTTTGCCCTTCCATTTTATGCTACTTTATATTTCTACTTCACTATACAGTATATTTTAGAGGCAGATATTGTACGTTTTTCTTATAAAAACGTTATAATGATCTGCCACTGTTGTATATTTCAACCTGTGTTCAATGCAAGTGAACTTGTTTAACCTTGTTTTCATAGTGCCTGCCTTATTTTCTCTTGTTTTAAGATAATACCATATGTCTGTAGAGTTTTAAGAGAGATTAAAAACATGTTGAAATATTGTTACCTTTACCCTGCATAATAAAGTCATTACACAAATTCTAGTCACAAATGAATGAATCAAGGCTGATCATATATGGCACTATGAAAAGGGTCCTTTGGCAAAATAAGTACTTTGACTTTTATTACTTTAAGTTCATTTTGCTGATAATACTTCTGTACTTTTACATGAGTAGGATTTTGAATGTTACATTTGAATTTTACATTGTAGTATTACTACTTTAACTTAAATAAAGGATGTGAATACTCCCTTCCCCCCTTGCTAAAATGATCCTTTTCTGTATCACTGTGTTTAATTTTCAGAGGTAATTGTGCACAACATTATGACTTAAACCAGAGCTGCCACTGCTGGTTAGCGTATGCTAAAGAGCACCATGATGACAGCAGAGGCTGACCATAATGGCACACAGAGGACCTGTCCATATTGTATGATTTAAGAAGCATATCCATTACACACCACACACATCACACCCACACACATACACACACACACACACACACACACACACACACACACACACACACACATGCTCTAGACTGCTGATGCCACATCGTGGGTTAACACCATCTGCTGCTGATCAGGAAACACCAGCTTTGCACAAGTCAGTGTCTGTAATTATCTACCTAGAGCAAAGGGAGGCCGATCCCCACTAATCTCTACAATGTGTTCCGCTTCCCATTCCCACCTGTGCCCAAGTAAAAGGGGGGGCCTTGTGGGAGGACCCAGAGTCTCTGTGTCAAGGGACCAGGGACCAGGTGATGCTGCAACACCGGCCCCCACGACAGAAGCTCTGTCGCTTGGTTTGGCTGGCAGCTGCCTCCCCCCACTGAGACATCCCACAGCTGACAATCCCCAAGTACTGACAGGGGCTCTTTTCAGTGTCAATAGCCTCATATATTAGAGCTAACCGCCTTTGTGGCGAGTGAGGGTGTCAGGCCTTTTGGCCCGACAGCGCTTGTTACCATGATGAAATGTAGATTGAATGGAGGGGGTCTGTGTCTCAGGCACGAGAGCTTGGACTCCCCCGGCCTTTGTGTCCCACGCATGGCTATTGTTCGAACCTATTCAGGGCTCTCAGGAGGAGGAGGTGGGGTAGGAGGGAGGTGGGTGAGAATGAGTTACATCTCTTAATTTCTCCCCTGATCTCCAACTCATCTGTCAGCCGTGGGAGGATAAGCATGTATTTTACACGCTTGATTTGTTGCTAAGTGAAGGCCGGCCATTGTCGTGTTGTTTGACTAAATCATGTTCATGGCAATCAGTGTGTATAATATTTTGTGGTTTAGTGGATTAATCATTGTTATGAATCAGCTGGCACTTGATTTTTTAACACAAATGCAATATTTGATTGCAAATGTGTGTTGAATGTACATGGACATATTCAAAGAAGTCAATCCTGTGTGCTATGAAACTTTTTTAGACTTAAAATTTGTCCTTTGTGTGTCCATATCCATGTTCTTATGAGACAGAGACAAATCGTTGGCCTCGAGCTAAGGACATGGCTATGTCCCTCGCCTGCGTCAAACAAAAGTGACTCGCCTTCCTGGCGCCTGTGTCGTCCTTTCATCTCCTACTCCCTGTTGAGGTGAAGATGGATGGTCCCCTGGCTCAAGAACACCACATTCTGCGTCTGGTGCTGGCGTATTGTCTCGTCCTTCTGTCCCTCTTTAGCTCTTTAGAGGTTAGTCTGTCCAAAGCTGGTTAGCAACCAGTGACACCCTTTCCTAGATATCCATTTTTACACAGCCCTCCTGGCCTCCCAAGGCCCCAACAAAACCCCTTCTGTTCAGTTAAAGATGATGCGGCTGTATTGTTTCGATACAGCTGCTGTGTATTTGTCAGTATGTGTCTAAACCCTTCCAGAAAAGTAGCTGCCTTGTAAAAAATAAATATTACCTGGCAGATATTGTTTGGTTTTGTTTTTACAACTTGTATTGACAAAACTACCACAAATACAAAAACTGCATCAACAAAAAATAGTATATTCATTTAAATAGTCATGAAAAGAAGATAGCAAACAAGAGTTTTTATTATAACAAAATTTTAATTTAGGGAAAATAGAAATCCTGCACAATAGGATACACCAGTTCCATTTCTGACAATGTTTCATCACCACAAATATCAGATAAATTACAATATTTGCTACTCTGGTAAAATCCTGCGTGTATTTAGAATATTTATATATATTTCTTGTATAAACAATGCAGAAGAGACAGTTAAAAAATAGCAGCAGTTTGCATGGCACAAGATATATATACAGTATGTACAAGCTCTGGCACCAGCCATTATTTTAGCAGTTCCTTTAACAATCTTCTGTGAGCTGCTTGGTTCATTGCAATGATCCAAACAGTAGAGGTCAGTTTTTTTAAGAGTGTCCTGCTCACTTGGTCATAGCCAGGCTGTGTAATGTGGAGGTAGTGGTGGGCAAAGGTTGGCAGAGTGAGCAGGGGCAGGGCATGCCGGGGAAGTGCCTGTAGGAGCTGGCCAGGTTGAGGGGGTCCTTCAGAAGGCCCTGGACTGGAGCGTGAAAACTCAGGAAGCTGGCGGATGGAGGGGAGTGCAGGGCTGTAGCCGGAGAAGGTGAGTGATGCTGGAGAGCTGAAGGCGTGTTGGCCACCAGAGAGTGCAGAGACTGGGCCAGAGGATGCAGAGGGAGGTGGGGAGCAGCAGTGCGGCTCTGGGCGGCAGCACTGCCTCCATAAACATCCCCCACCAACTTCTTCATCTCGTCCAAGGAGCTGGACAGCATGAGGATGTAGTTGCGAGCCAACAGCAAAGTGGAGATTTTTGACAGCTTACGAACTGAAGGTCCATGAGCATAGGGCATAACCTCTCTCAGGCTGTCCATCGCCTGGTTCAGATCATGCATCCTTTTCCTCTCCCGACTGTTGACCTTTAGTCTCAGGTCTTGCACCTCGTTGTTGTTGAGCTCAGACCTGGTCTTGGTCTTACCACCCCCACTGCAGCGCTCCGTCCTGCCCTGGCCGGCCTCGCTGTCTGCTCTGTTTTCTTGGCAGTATTGTTGGAACATCTTGTTGGAGAAGAAGCTCCCTGGAGAGTCATCCACCACCAGGTCTGGGGATACGGAGCGGCTGCAGGTGGAGCCAGAGTCGGAATCCATCTCAGTTGAAGCAGGTTAAAGTGGGACACAAATCAAAATAATCGACCAAAAATACTAGCCTGAATGCTGGGAGCTTGAGTTTAAAAACTACAGATGCCTCCTAGTTTTCTGCTTTCAAGTTGTTCCAGTTCCCTGTTCACCACAGTCTCAGTTCTCTCCGAGTTGCGCTGTTCAGTCTGATGATCAGTCCTGTCCACAGGAGTGAGTCTGTCTAAACTGTCACCCTCTGGGGCCACTGGGGTGTATTTATACCGCCGGCATAACAAAGGAACAATAAAGCTGCATAATGAGACACTTAGAGCCACAGCCAATTGCAGAAGGGACACACTTTCACCCCCCTCTCTCACACCTCCTTCCTGCAGCCCCCACTTCACCTTCCCACACCCACGTTTAACTCCCCCAACCTTGATGAACCCCCTACACATTAACCAAAACAGGGGTATGTTCACATGTTGTGTTAAACTCCCCATAAGGTAACTAGGACTATGCCAAAACTTTCATTAAAGATAGTTGTACAATGTATGTGTGAACATAAAATTGGATCAAAGTTCTATTTAGCAAGTAGGCAGAGTATTTATTGTTATTATAATAATGTAGACAAGGTTAATGTAATCATTGCAATATGCAATCAATGTAATGTTTTTCTCTTAAGCTGCCTAATATATGGCTTCACTCACCCTATACAGACATTCAAAATGAAGTAAAAGTGAGTGTGAGTCACAGATCTGCCAAAGAGTGAAACGGACCACATTTTTATTGCCCTGCTCCATATCAGATATATGATGCCTTCGAGGCCTTATTTACATATGGTATCTATGAGACACTTTGGGGAAAGGTATGAAGCACCATATGAGGTGCTTAAACATGTAAAGAGCAGTGTTAATGGCAGACTAGGTACAATTCAACCAGGAGCTCGGGACAAAAGAGGTCAGATAAATTTGACTTGGCTCTCCAAACAGTCTGTGAAATCACATCACTATCACTGGAAGGGGGTCCTTCAGATGGGGAGGAGGTAGTTAAAAAGATACTAAAGAGTGGGCACAGCTTTGTCTTCCCCTAATTCAACCGTAAAGCTACTACTTTCTCAGGTTTTTTTTCACACTAGCTTGAAGTATTTTTTTCTATCTCTTGATATAAACGGCAGCTGTCAGAAAAACAAGACAAACTTCCATTCATGACATATAAATTCCTATCAGGCTTAATGTCCAGGATGTATCTGTTGAAGGCGCCTTTATTGTTATTCAGAGAGAAATAACATTTTTCATCTGAACCCATCCTATAGGCCTACATAGGAGCAGTGGGCAGCCACAGGCACACAGGGACCAACTCCAGTCTTTTTACCAGTGCCTTTGTGTCATTGGGAAGCACTAACATGAACATAAAAAGGAAATTAAATTGAACATACATGTTTTTGGTGGTGGGTAGACACTGGACCACCCCCACACTAACACGGGGGGAACATGCAAACTCCACACAGAAAAGCCCTGGATTTCAACAGGAATGTCCTACTTCCTTCTGCCAAGCAAGCAAAACCTCCAGTGAGGCAGTGCTAGAGGGCCAGCAGTTTGTACTGTATCGGTAATATAATAATGTGTTACACCATCCGTAGTCTATATCCACGCCATTCCACTTCCGGGATTGCTCCACTGCCGACGGATTTCACTCATTTAGGACAGATATCCGTTGCCTTGGGCTTTCTCTGTGTTGGCATTTTAAACTCCGGTGGATTTATGAGGACTATGGTTAACTGCTCCTCAGATCTCTGCAGGGTAGAGCCAGACAGCTAGCTAGACTATCTGTCCAATCTGAGTTTTCTGTTGCACGACTAAAACAACTTTTGAAAGTACACTCGTTCTACCAAAACAAATTCCTTCCCGAGGCTATTTTGTAGAGGCCACCCAAGAAGATTGTGATTGGTTTAAAGAAATGCCAATAAACCAGAGCACATTTTTCTCCCATCCCGGAATGCTGTGTGGACTCGCCAGACCCTCCTCTGCAGAGCTGTGGTGGTAGGTCTGGCAATGCGAGACTACACCATCCGTGGTAGCAAAAAGAGATATGCAAAAACATTTAACCCTGGATGCAGCATTGATGCTAGCCTGTTAATTGCAGAGTGATTTTACAAGGTTTTATTCATTTCAAATGAAAGAAACATTTTAGAGGCGTGATAATGTGTTGGGTTTCCATCATCTGTCGACTCATTGAAGAAACTATTTGCTTTTCTCTTCTTTGTGCACAGTAGGACATCCTAGTTTATATGTATCTACCCAAAAGCAGTATACATTCTCCTCTAGCCGTGGGCGTCATTGTGCAGCTGTATGATTGCTCTAGAAACTGTGGAGTAGATTTGATCATCGGGCTTAAAGTGCCCAATATCGAAATCCAGAATGCCACCCTCATAAGGAGTGAGGAATTTCTTTAAATTTCTCCCTGTCTTTGACACATATCTTCTCAATTCCCATATATTTAATGGAAGAGATTAGATGATTCATGAAATGTCCTTTTTTGCATCCTATATTTTCTACTATTCAGTGTTCTCTCGACGCTTTTCCTACATATCCTTTTCCACACGGACATGTAAATTAATAAATGGCACCCTTTGTGTTGCATGAAATCTGTTATGGCAGATTAATAAAACGCCTCAATTTTTTTCTTTACATGTATGCGGACAAAGTTTCTTACATTGTGCACGAACCCCAA
Source organism: Sander vitreus (assembly GCF_031162955.1). Lineage (NCBI taxonomy): Eukaryota > Metazoa > Chordata > Actinopteri > Perciformes > Percidae > Sander > Sander vitreus. The sequence goes on along the minus strand of NC_135874.1, from coordinate 20,324,250 downwards.
ATGTATGATTTCCAAAGATTATAAATGTGGGGGCTTGTGTGTTTTGATGGACTCCCATTGGAGCTCACACTCGCTGTATGTGCGTTCTCAAAATAACAATCCTTCTCAAACACTGACTGACACCCAAAAAAAGTTAGAAGTGGGAATCGAGAGGGCCCTCAGGACCCCCCACCACAGCTCCATCAGGGGGGCCCTGCAGGGTGCTTTGGCTTAGCCAACATTCAGTGATATTATAATTGGGGAACCTTGAGAGCCAACATGGGCCATTTATTTGGAGCATATGGATTTTCCCATCGTTAGGCTCAGAGCCAACATGGCTGCAGGACTCTCCTCTGCTAATTGGGTCAGGTCCTAATTAACTACGTTGGACACAATGCTCCAGATTTCATTCTTTTCCAGTCTTTCAGTGGTTTTAATGGCTGGTTCTGTGCCACAGCTTTCATTGTGTTCTCCACACTCCGAAAAGAAGAAATAGATCAATAATGTTTCTTTAATGGTCTAATAAATTATCTATAAATTCAGAAAACAATGTGCCAAGGCTGCTCATTAACTGTGCATGAAGTTAGATTAGCGATATTGTAACTCATATGAACTAATTGGGATACAGAACACCAGTAAGAAACAGCGAAGAGCATTGTGTATTAGTAAAGGTACAATCAGTAGATACACATATATGCATCATTGTTAGAGGCTCTAGCTGAATAAAGGGAGTGTAATCAGTCCTTCTCCTACTCCATTACTATATGCATGAGCCAGATAAATTCCATTCTCCTGTTCATTCTTATTCTTATTCATGTGTTTACAGAGGCAACGGGCCACACAGAGAGACACTGAGCTTTGTATTCTACAAATGAAAGCGTAGCCACCCTCCATGTTTCCACATAATCCTTCAATTTTTAACCCTGCATCACAGTGTTTGACTTTCTTCTCTGGATGCAACCTTTCAGGACCCTTCATCTAATTCAAGAGTTTTTTTAGGCTTTAGAGACCCCCTTTCGGCTGCCTCACTGGGTGCACTCCAATGAAAGTGCTCAGGTGACCAGAAAATGAGGGCATTATCACAGGCATATGCTTGTAGCAGCAGAGGATCAGGTTAGATTAGGACCTATCATGGCTCAATAAAGTGCTAAGCTCAAGAACAAACTTGTGCTGTGTACCATAAAGCTTCCTTCTCTCTCTGCTGGTCATTGTTTAACAGGATCAGTGGCTAGATCTTCTGTACACACACACACACACACACACACACACACACACACACACACACACACACACACACACTGGGCTTTAATCTGGGCATGTGGTCATGAGGAGACTCAATTGAGGATGCACAGCAGCCTTTGTTTACCACCATTTTTCTCAATGTCGCTTGGATATCAAGGCTTTTGGATCAAGATCATATAGCAGGAGAAGTGATGAGATATGTGGAATTGGTTTGGTTTGCTTCATCAATTGATCTAAACGTTTCCCTCAGAGTACCAATGTCTGGGGAGAGAGATATAAAATTGTTTCACAAAGTGTCTGAACAGGCCGACAAGTGTTTCTGAGAACAGGGAGTGCTGCCCTTTGTTATCTCTCACTGGGACAAACTGCTCGGTGATTTATTCATTTACACTGCCTGAAACAATTGCATTATCTCGGGCACAACAAAAAGACACAAAGGCGCTATGAAAATCCCCTAGGATGTTTATGAGTCACTAAAGAGTCCAATAACTTTCCCCTTCATCTTTAAGCGGCCATGGAGGGTCGCATGCTGTGGAGGGCTGCAGGGCGAGGGGAGTCAGGTGGGGGGATACAGGCCCAGGGAGAGATCCTGATTATGGGTAGGATAAAAGGAGTCCAGGCCTTCTCCTCTGGAGCTGAATGGGGCTCGGTCAGCAGGCTGTCCCATACACTGGCCTGCTCCATGCTGCTGGAACTTCATAAATTACCCCACAATTACCCCCGGGGGGACACAGAGGGAGGATAGACAGGCGAGAGGGGAAGAGAGTGAAAGGGGAAAGAGCAGAACCGGTTGCCGAGCAGACCGCCATCAGGAGGTGTAGGGCCCAGGTCCAGATGTTGGCCTTCAGGTTGCCAGGACCCAAATGATGGTAGCCTCCTGAAGACTGTCACTACTAAATGAGAAGGATTCACATCTTAAAGCGAATCCATACAACTTCTTAAAGAAGCAATAACATGCTCTTCTTTAAAAATAAAAAAGGTACCCATCAAAATGCATCCTAGTACTCAATTCATTACACTTAATATACATTTTGCAGCTAGAGCCTTATTTGGTTTGGTATGACCAGCAGCTGATTATGGCTAAAGTTAGTCTGTAAAACAGACATTACATTACATTAATCAGATTACTTTATGCCTCTTTTCTTCTTTTTTGTTGTACTGTAACATCACATAAGCATTTATGATTTAACATCATCCTGTAATCATCACTTGTGTTTAGCAAAGGTGCATAGGCTCACTTTAAGAGCAAGCTCTAAATGTCCAAGGTGAAACATACAGGTGCTGTGTCCAAAATCAATCCCTTGTGCAGTCATTTACTACTAATGGACACTCAATAGTTTACTCAATGGTGCATCTACAAAATGCAGTGCATTGCATTGTGGGATTTTTAGCATAAAGTAGTGTCCATGCCATAGGCACTATTTTTTTCATTCCAATGTGGATTTTTTTTAAGGGTGCTACTGCTACATAGTGGATACATTTACACACTTTTTTAGTGCAATATAAAGTAATTAGGGAGGGATTTCGGACACTGCCACACATCCATCTGGTAAATATTATACAGTATATTAAATATTTTCTAATATGAAGTGGTTCTGTCAGAAAATACATGAGTATCAACCTTCTGCGACGTATATCTGATGATTTGAAATCCTTTTACATTCAGCATCCAAGTACCTGCTTCTTTAAAGGGTTGATTCCCCCAAAAACAGCAGAAACATTGCACTGCATTTTGAAGATGAACCATTGAGCAAACTATTGAGTGTCCATTATAGTGAATGCACAATGGATTGATTTTGGACACACCACGTGCATTGTTGAAACTGTATCACAATCTATATAAGCATATAAAGAGAATTAAAAAGTAAGACCGGTGGGACCGGCCTGTTCTGGGAACGGCAAGGATTACGGGTGGATTACGTGTATAGAGCAACGGTTTATACATTGTCCCATACTAGCAGCCTAAAATCTCGAATTTGATCTGCTTTTATATTTTTAATTGTTTTTAACTGCTCTTTAATGTTTAATTTCTTATACTACACTGTAGCTTTTATTCTCGTATTTTATCTGTTTTTAATTTTATTATCGTTTTTAACTGCTCTTTAATGTTTTATGTAAAGCACCTTTGCTGAAATGTGCTATACAAATAAAGCTGCCTTGCCTTGGACCTTTAGAGCTTGCTCTTAAAGTGAGCCTATGCTTCTTTAAAGGGTTGATTCCATCAAAAACATCAGAAACATTAACATCTATGCACATAGTTTGGGTTTTATTTGTCCAAGTTTTGAGACATTTCTGCCTCCTCACCAATACAATGAAGACTTTTAAAATCAACAGCAACATTTCTTTCCGGAAACAGTGTCCTGTACTACTGTGGACAATCCTGAGAACATGTATATGTATGCACAGTCTTCAGAGACTATTATTTCTGATATTTACAAGGACTTAAAGATAGGTCTGTGAGATATCCAGAGTAATGGGGGCAAAGTCTCTAGAAAGATATGTGGCTGCTGAACTTTTGAATACAGTTTTTTAGAGTAGAGAGCATCACCAATAAAACCTAGTTTACCTCCATTATTTTGGGGTTAAGATCAGTAGTGGAAGAAGTATTCAGATCCTTTACTATAAGTAAAAGTACTAATACCACACTGAAAAAATACTCTGTTACAAGTAAAGGTCCTGCATTGAAAATGTTACTTAAGTAAAAGTATGTACTGTAAGTATCATCAGGAAAATGTACTTAAAGTATTAAAAGTAAATGTACTCAATGCAGAAAAATCCTCACCTTTTAGAAACTGGAAACAAACAGTCCTGTGTCTAATCGGCTAATCATTCAGCTGTACTAGTAGGCCTTTATATTGTTGGGTAGTTTAATTTAAAATAAAACATTCTATTAAACTACATGTGTTTTGTGTGCAAAAATCCTGGAATCCAGGAATTTCCCCAGTGTGGGATTAATAAAGTCTATCTTAACTTATCTTAATTTGTAAAGTAACTAGTAACTAAAGCTGTCAGAAGAATGTGGTGGAGTAAAAAGTACAATATTTCTCTCTGAAATGCAGTGATGTAGAAGTAGAAAGTGGCATGAAAAGAAAAGACTCAAGTAAAGTACAGGTACCACAAATGTGTACTTAAGTACAGTACTTGAGTAAATGTACTTAGTTACATTCCACCACTGGTCAAGACAGATATGTCAAAAGTTGAGCGAATGAAACCAAACCCATCTGCATGGATAGATACCACTAGAAGTAAGTAAGAAAACATGTTATATGTATTTTTGGTCATTTGGGTGAACTGTGCCTTTCATCTGATGCTATCTCACATGTTAAATAAATCAACAGTAGAGTTATATGAATTTAGTTAATTACAAGAAAGGGTAATTATACATAGGAGGATACATGTATGAGTCTGCATAGTTGTGGTAAATTAGAAAAATTATTGAAACAGTTACTTGGTAAATCCTAATCAATCAAACAAAATCACGCACACAAGCCTATACAGATGCACACACTTATACACAACACACACACACACACACACAAATACACGCACACAAAGTGTATCTGTTCAGCATTGTGCTGGTCACACTTTTGAACAGTTGGCCGCTCACTGATGCATGGGGGTGGCTTTGTGTCGGCGTTCTGCAGACTTCTGCCCCCCCCTCCCTGCCTCCTCCATCCCCCTTGTCTCTGTGTTATCCAGCGTCATAAAACAAGGGGACCTGCTCGCCCAATAATCTCCCTCTCCAAAGCCCAGGCACGACTCCTGTCTTTCATCAGCACCATTGTTTCAGTCTGTTACCTCCACATGTGCTCCTTCACCACGGCAACACACGCACACATACATCCCCCCCCCCTCGTCTCTGTCCCATCTGTGGATAGGCCTGCCATGTGTCCATTCAAAAGGGTGCCAGCGGCAATGCCACTGTATGTGGATGGTACATGATGCTGTTCTTTTGTGTGGCGCTCAGTCCCCAGCTACTTACCGCTGACCCCAGGGTCACAGTGCACAATAACCTGAGTGTTGGTGGCCACTGGCTATCCTCATTGGCCTGTGATTGACGAGCTGATCAATGGTCAGTGAGAGTGTCTGTGCGCCCACATGTGTTCAGTTTCTATACACCCGCTGCAGGCCCATTGAATCAAGTGTGTCTGTTTTTTAGTAATGTCTTTTGAAGGCATCAGACTAGTTAGTGACACACAATTGACTTCTTTGGCTTTTAGCTTGATGTAGTGAAATGAATAACTGCAATTTAGCTCAATGGGCACACGCCTTGTCTGGACATTAGAAAACTGTGAAAGTAGGGTTTATGGCTGTAATATTCCATTTTTTAAAAAATCATTTATGTATCTTTGTCTACTATTTGGGGTGCTGTTTAGGTGCAAACACTGATTTTGAGAACATCCAAATAAAATTCTACCATATCCCTTCAGTCAGTCATTTTCGTCTCATCATCTTGCTCGTCTGCTCTCTTTACCCCCTGCCTTCTTTTTTCTTTCTTCTTTTTTTACTCCCCCCCCCACACACACACAGTCCACGAGTCAGGGGCTCAGGTGGGCGATTATGGACACACATTAAACCTTAATTCACATACGGCTGGATCTGAATACTGATGAGGAGATCTGCTCCTGTGACACATTATCATCCAGTGGCCAACATGGCTAAAACATGGAGAGTGCCTACTGCAGATCTATGACTTTGAGTTCGTGAAAAGCGCTATATAAATTCAATTTATTATTATTATTATTATAGTATAGGACTGACGGATGAAGGAAACACACACACACACACACACACACACACACACACACACACACACACACACACACACACACAAACATAACATGAAACACAAACTCAGAGTGGCCGTGTTGTTCTTCTCTGCTTTGCTGACAAAAAGCAGGCCATGACCCTGTGGTTTATAGACCTCCTGTTGTTTAACTAGTGGAGGGAAGAAGGGGGACAGTGTTCTTGACCTGTCTCCATCGTAGAGGATCGGTGTCACTCTGATGTCATTAAGCAAAGATATTTTATATTCTGGTTCAGATATCATATCTGCTGAAATCGTCTCAGTCAGTTTTTGCATCTCGCATATTCCCGCTTTGTGTTGCAATTACCGATGTAAATTTATTGGCATTTTCCATCTGTGTTATAGATGGCTCTGCCAATCAAAACTAGGAACTGGAATGTAAGGCAAGGCAAGTTTATTTGTATAGCAGCTTTTAAACACAGAGATTAGTCAAAGGGATTTTTTTTGTTATGACCTTTTAAAAGCCGTACCAGGGACAGGGGTCGCAAATTAACCTTGGCCAAACCCTGCATGCAACACTGCATCTGTATCATGTTTTGTACAATGTTTTTTTTGCATTGTCCCTGACAAATGACAAATAAATAAAATAAATAGGCAAACAAGTGCATTAGATACAAAACAATATTTAAAATAAAATAAATCCAAATTAATTTCTTAAAAATTGTACAAATACATACAATAGAAACACATAATTAATGGCCAACATATTAGATTATCATCTTTATAACTAATAAACATATGATGGTTTTACTTCATCCCTTTATAGAACACCATGACATCTGAATGAGGCTGTGTGCTGATCTGAGTACTGACAGGGCCCCAATGACACTTTCAATACTAATACAGGCAAACTCAGCAGCAGCAGCAGCACTCACCAGCAGTCCCCATCAGCACATTGTGATATATAGACATATTACCAGGTTGTCATTAAAAGAGACAGCAAGCCACTATTTTGTGAAAGGGAAAGTAGCCTACACTCTGAGATTTCTCTGAGAAAGAACAACACCACTGTTTCTCAGATGCCACCCCAGGCCGTCGTCATATGGCTGTTTGGCCTTTCAGTGGCACAAGGGCTGAGTGTAGGTTTATAGCACCTTTGTTATTGATATCGTTCTTTGTCTCGCTTTTCCTGTCTCGGAGAGGCACAGGCCTCTAAGTTTGGCCCAACAGACCCTGCTGAGTCCAGCATTAAATATCAATACATGTTTACGAGGGCCGTAAATACTCGATACAGAAAAGAAGCGATGAAAGAGAGAACCAAGCGGCGCATTTCTCCCATGTGCATGAAGATGGAAAGTGGAGGAAAGAAGAAGAGAAAAAGGGCACTTCAGGGTATCAGATGCTGATCCACCTGTTGCTGGTTGGGATTCTGTCTGACATTCTGTTTCATAACCTATTATGTAGTACATCTTTAGTTTTCAGCAACTATTAAAGAATGACTTTATTTATGTTTACCAAGCACTACTGTAGCACTGAATAGTACAACACATCCAGTTTTCACTTTACAAAATTTTCCAAGAAATCTATTATTCATGATGTGTTAATTCCTAAAAAGACTTAAAGGCAGAGTACGCAGCATTTAAACAAAAGGTCCCGTAAAAGTACAGCTCTAGTGACTGTGTGGCAGTATATTTGGGGGACAGTGGGCAGGAGGGGGTGCGCCCCAGCTCCGGCCTTTAAAAGATTAACCCCGAGCCCACAAAGGCACAGGGGGCTATGGGGCCAGGCAGGGGCGTGAGTGGGCCGCTCACTGGTTAAACATTGGCTGTCTTGGATCTCCCGTCATTGTCTAGTTAGGAGCTCTACCCGGGCCCCTGTTAGCAGCGCAGACACATATCTTGGCAGCCGGAGTGAGCCGATACAAAGGCTGTCGGTGCCCGAATGGCAGAGATGGAGATGTATGAGTTCAGGGTGGGGTACTCGCCACGTGGGGCCCGTGGTCGTAAAGCCCAAAGCGGGACAGATTGGACAGCAGTGCCCCCCCACCCCCTTCAATCCTCCTTTTTCTGTGCGTTTCTGTGCTTTGACAGTGATAAACGGGACTCACAGCCTTCCAGAACAACAAACAGACACTGCCTCATTTCCCCAATGTGAGCGAGGGCAGGCATAAAGGAGGTGCCATCCCATTAGAGCCTGGCCTCAATGCTGCTGAAGCTGAGGCAAAGAGAAGGGGAGGGGGGGGGGCATTTCATCAGAGCAGAGGGCCACTCGACCAGAGGCCCCCAACCAGGAGGGGACAGCTTTGCTGTTTTGTTTTCTCAAAAATGTGTCATAAAAAACTCTCCTTAATTGGTGCTCCATAAAATTAGCATCTCCAAGCTGATTAGATTTCCTCTCTCCTCAGTTACTATTGTGCCTCTCAGTGACCCCATCCCTGCCATTCAATTTCAGTCCTTTCACAATTTTATTAGGCATCAGAGAAAGAGGAAACTCATGTAAGATTTTGCCCTTTGCCCTTCACTTCTCCTCCTCCCATTCGAGTTAACCAAGTCTATCATCCCTTTCAAACAATTGCCCACAGCTCGGCCACTGAAAAGTAAACTCATGATAATACATTGAATGTTGTTATGTTAAACTGGCCAGAAGGGATGCCTATAGTGTCATTTCACTTTCTGGCTTAGAATTTGTGCCTCACTTTCAGTGAAAACTATTGTTTTTGTTTATTTATGGTATTTATAACCTAACCTAACTTCAGCAGAACTATTTGAATAACCATGCGGGCTAGAGTGAGTGATTGAAAATGCATCTAAATAGATTAACCACACTTCCTGAATGTAGAAATATAGATTGCAAAAAAAGTTTTCCCCCTCAGCAAAACCCTGTTTAAAGACATGTCGGAGCCGCACAGACTGGAATATAATCCCATTAACTTTGAATAGCAAGTCTCTTACTCTGTTGCAAAATGTGTCTCGCATGGCATGGATAATCGCCATCTCAGTGGAAATGGCGATGAGATAAAGGGATTTGAGATGCCTTAACATCTTTATGGATGGTGTAATATAGTTGGTGGGACCATAAACTCTCCCAGAAAAGTTTGGGCCATCTACTTCCTCCGAATTAAAATGTCATATTGCGTGAGTGATGCATGACAAAATACCTCTTTCATAATCATAATCTCATTCTACTGGATGGATCTGCATTGTACGTTTTGATTTATATGGAAACAAAGTGAGTCTTAAAAAGGGAAATTTAAGAGCTATAATCGGCAGTCAGTATATGTCTTATTGAAGAATTAATAACATACTTAGAAATGTTTAGAACAAAAACAATGTCTCATTTTCAGAACAGTAATAGAAGAGAAGGCTCTTAGAAAAGTGGTTTGATTGTGGTTTGATTTCTGACATCATTATCCAAACAAAGTATTTTGACAGTTTTATTAACAATTTCAGATTCATTGCTAACTTCAAATCCAACCTGACATGCTGTATGATCTATTTACTCTCCTAGATTTCATGAATATTTTATCAAGGTCAGGTTTTCTAGCCAAAAACAACTCTCTAACAAGAGTCCGGTAGCTCAGAGTGTAGTCTCGCTATGCCAGACCATCCACACGCTGCAGGGGAGGGTCTGGCTAGTCCACACAGCATTCCGGGATAGGAGAAAAAGGTGCTCTGGTTTAATGGCATTTCTTTAAACCAATCCCAATCGTCATGGGCAGTGCTAAGCTCTGCGCGGAGCCGCTACAAAATTGTCGTGCGAGAGAAAACTCAGATTGGACAGACAGTCTAGCTAGCTGTCTCAATTTACCCTGCAGAGATTTGAAGAGCAGTCAACAATAGTCCTCATAAATCCACCGGAGTTTAAAATTCCAACACAAAGAAAGCGTAAAGAAACGAAAATACATGCATCTGGCGGAATTTCCTGCGTCACCGGAGCAATCCCGGAAGTGGAACATCAAGGATATAGACTACTCAGAGTGTGACCTGTATGCCAGGCAGCACTGAGAGGGACACATGAGGTTGTTAGGGAGGTGGGGGACCATCATTGATATACGCATATCACGGGGAAAGTGAGGCTTAAAGAGTGGGAACGTACTAAGACATTGTGATGCAAAGGGCATGGGAGGGTTAAACCAGGTTCTACTCGGCCTCCTGACCCGGGATCTCTTTGATGCCCCGAGGGAGCTCAGTGTGGCGCAGCCCTGGGACCAGACCACTGCCACAGAGTCAGCGGGATTCGGGGACGTGCCTTTGTCCCCAAAGAAAATGTACGTGGCTTTGGTGGGGCTGAGGGAAAGGTCACATACAGGGAGCATGGGGAGAGATCAAAACAAACAGACACATTAGATCTCTTTGTCAACAACTGGCGACTACATGATCCATGAACATTATCTTGCCTTAAGAGATCGCTAGACACAAAGTGTCTTTAATTTTTAATTTTATTTTTTTTACAAATATATGGCAGTTAGCTTTAATTGGGCAACAGACAAAAGACTATGCTAACTTGTGCTTGTAAACTGTTTCAAGCTTTTATTATGCTGCTGATCCACTCAACGACATAATTTACTTCAGTACAACTGACAGTGAATCGAATACAGTTGGAAATGTCCAGAAGGTAAATGGCACATCCCCCCCAAGACACAAAATGCATCAAAACTCAAGATCAATAGTACTGAAAGCTGTGTGGAAGCTGGTACTCTATTGCACATGCCGTGGCATCACAGCAGTGAAGTCATCTGGTAAAAAAGGAGCCTCTGCAGGTGTACTGAAGATGACTCTTAGCATGAGTCCTAATGGATATCAGTTGGAGTTAAGAGAGTGTAAAGAGAATAACTGGTTAAAACCAAAGACTGAACACCTAGAACTTTACTTTATTTGGATTGACATTTTGTGTTGGTCTTAACCTTCCACTAATTTTGCATTTATGTCCTTGACTATAGATCGCCGTTGTCATCCTGCGATGTTATGTGTGATATTTCTCAGCAAATAACAGGTTGACTGAATGTTTAAACTGGCTTACAGAAAAAAAGTTTTCAATTCTAATGATGGTTTCAAGAGCATCGAAAGAGAAATTAAGTGAGAGATCAAGTTTAAAAAGCTGCACATCCTTTAATCCAACCTTAAATGCACCTACTGTACAACTGTACACCCTGATGTTTTCACTATCGCCACATTTGTTGCTACTGCATATTAGAATTAGTCTCTTGCTCCTTCCATTATTTAAATTGTGTGTACATCTGTGTTTTTTAAGGGTACCTGTTATAAATTTGTGAACAAAAAGAAACAAGAAAAAGACATTTAGTTTTTTTTGTTCAGCTAATTAAAACACATTTCTCTGCATTGTATGATTTTGCGCATGAGTTTCAGAGGCAATCACAATGATTAACCCTTCAGAGAGGATTGCAAAAGCACAATTGTAGGAATTAGTGCGCCCACTAGTGGTTGCACTCAAACAAGTCACCATTTGCCTGCCAGAGCGAAACACAGAACAGGAAGGTAATTTAACTCTTTAATATACTATAATATATATAATAGTATAACTCTAATAACAGTGAAACAACTAAGTGTAAGTAGGTGAAGCTGAAAATATGATTTATCTTATTTCATTGACAGGGTCATATTCTTGACAAGCTTGGAAAGATATTACATCTTCATGCAAATCTTAATTAGAATTTTTGCTTAATGGCGTAGACACCAGTCATTTTCTAATACATGATAAAAACAGAATCATTTTAACTTCTATGATTTTTTTTTATCAGCTGCAGTAAATTAAATGCACTTTTCTCTCACACACACACACACACACACACACACACACGCACACACACACACACACACACACACACACACACACACACACACACACACACACACACACACACACACACACACACACACTCCCAGCCCAGACCTCTCTGTGCTCTGCCAAAAACTAAGACATTCATTTAAGATTGACGGAGTGTATTCGAGTCAGTCACTTTCCACGCTTTCCATGTATAATGCAGTGAAGACAGCTGATGAGGCACATTTGGTTGTCAAGTTGAGAGGCAGGCACAGCTACATGAGAGCGCTTTGGCTGAGGATGCCTGACAAGCCTGCCTTTGAAGAAAGTACATACCCCCCACCACCTCCCACTGTGATTCATTGTCATCCTCGGAGGGCCTGAACTCACCACCTTGGCTGGGTTGTGCAGGAATGATGAAAGAAAGCAGCAATTTAAATATCATTCTAAAGCTAAGTTATCCCAGAAGGCTTAATTTTATTAACAAGGTTGAAACACAGGACTTTATCCTGGATGGTGTTCTGATTGTTTCTGCTTTCATATAAAGCTGCTCAAAGTGAGGGCAGTGAGCCAATGGTAGCCATCAGAAACATTTTGTGTGGCCTCCGAACGTGAAATGAAGTGCATGCATTATATTTTAATCATTCGTAGGAATAACTTTCTGTCATCAATGCTAGTGCTGTTAGGTAAAGTTAGCATTTTCGATGCACAACTCTGCAGTTTAATGTGGAAGTGAGATGAAAAAGCCCTCACAGAAGAGTTTGTCTGGGACTGCTTGGTGCTTGACATCGTATGTCCTGAACCCTCAATGATCTGCTGGCACTCACTCACTCCGTTTTTTTATTCAATGGTTATTTATAGGATGATAAGGCATTGACACAGAATATGCAGGCTCTTTTTCTCTCTGAGAATTCAGTCATGTGAGATTTATATCATCTCCATCCAGTTCTTTTTTTTATCATTTTTGGCATCGGTATGTTTCGAGAAGTGGCCCAGACCAAGGTCGACACGTGCCTTCCTCAATCATTTATGAGAGTTAATGCAGAGAGCGAGGGCAAGCACAAACCTGCTCCTACGGGAGACCTGTGGGCACAAGGAAATTACAAATCAGCAGAACTATGAACCACGCTGCCAGCAGGGAAGCGCTGTCGACTTCGCTGTCGTACAACTTGGTTTCTTCATGCATATGTTAGAGAAATGTGGATAAACCCTAAAAGACTGAACCTCCTGTTTGTGCACTAAGAGGCCACACCAGGCTTTTCTGGTCCTAATGATTTTCATTTCTGATTTCCTTTCTTAAGGTATACCTGCAGAGAGTTCATCTACTCAACTTCAACTAATTCCCCCTCACCTTTAATGTTCCTTCCACTCAAATATAATTTGGCACACAAAAAACAATCACCAATGGCACATCCAAGAAAAACCATCCCATTCTTCGAGGTGAAAGAAGAGGATTATGGAATCCCACTCATATTTGGCAGATAAATTGTCATATTATCACCTCCCATGTCTCTCTCAATCTATCGCTCTAAAGCCCCTCAACTTTGGGGAAAGGAGACAGAGTTTCTTCTCCTCCCCTCCTCTTCCTCTTCTCACTCTCTGAAAAGTAATTTAATGCCCCTGCCAGATTTTTATCCTGTGAATAATAGAGATGAAAAGGAGGAGAGGAAGAGCTTAAGGGGCTCACGCTTGTGTTAACTATGTCTTTCCTTTTACCGCCTTAATGCTAAATTACAAAAGCTTGGAGCTAACAAGGATGTCATGATCACGGCTGCGGTGGTTATGAAACACACACATCCCATATAGCTCTGACTTTATAGCTCATGGGCAAATTGGGCATATTATCCAAAAAGCAACTCATCTCATGTATGCAAGCCTTTCAACAGCCATTCAAATGTAGCCTGGTCCTACCAGACTCTCGCGCATTTCATTTGTACAGAGAGTCTGGCTACTCTCCATTGACAAGTGTTAACTTCTTTGAAGGCGGGTACTCTGTTGAAGTTTAAAACTATTGGATCTGCCCAGAGCCACTCTGGATCTGTCATAACCAATCGCTAACGCTTGGTCGTGACGTCGGCTTAGCATCACTAGCGTTTGCCTTAGCCACTCCTTCACCACTAACGGAGCGAGCTGGAAAATCAAACTTTGGCCACCAACAAAACTCAGCAAAGATTGTTCTTGCTCGGGCTTTAACTTTAAGATATTCGGCAGCGTTGCCACAACGGACCAAATGGCTTCGCTCGAATGTTTCTCCGCCGCCATTATGGAACTACAACTCTAGCGCACGGCCTCAACGTCATCGTTCTCAGCCACTCCCTCTGTTCGCTGATTGGACCGCCAAATATTTGGCTGGACAAAACCCAAGACTATACCGCAAACCCAGACGTAGTACTGAAGGGAAATGAAAATTGAGCGTAAGTACGTAGGAGGGCGGAGCCAGGCTAATTCAAATGCTCACACACAGGCAGATACATCACTAGTGTTTCTTACACCTGCGAGTGATGGAATACAAAAATAATATGAGGTTTAGACAAGGATAAGGAAGGTAAAACAGAGACTTTTTCACTTTTAGTATCAGTCCTCACAACCTGACCTTAACCAGCATCTGTCTGGCACAGTCTAACCACAGCCTGACAGAAAAGGTAAGCTCCTGATTAATGATATTTCTGAGTAGTGGAATATTCATGTGTATAGTCTCTGTGTTGCCTCCATCAGCACTCTTGCCCCGGCTCAACAATGTCACTGTGACTTTGCAGAACCTCTCCCTACTTTAGGACCATCTATTTTATGGTGCATTTATGGGCGAACATACATTACACACCGATTTCAATGACCTCGGGGGGAGATAGAGGGAGAGAGAGGTGGGAGGTGACGTACTGCGCTTGGGAGAGTTAATTGGACTTCACAAGTGATGAGTGATTTCATCTTGTGTGTGTATTTCCTCTGTGTGCTGCTTGTGTGCATGTCTAGTTAACATGCAGACTTCAAGGCTAATGGTGTGCAATAAAACACATGTAAAATATCTGGTACTGTCCCCAATTACTGACAGGGGGAGCTGTGGATCTCCTCCCCAGTCTGAATCCACCATGTGAGGTACAGTGAGCAGACCTGGCATGTTGTCACATACAAAATTACATCTCAGCACCTACCATGTTACATGCTGTGTGACATCCTTTGCAGTACTGTAGATGTGTTTTGATACATGGAAAGATCCTCTGCAATCACAGGGTTTGATCGCAGCTTATATAATTCTAGTTGCTCATTGTGTTAATTGGTAGAGAGACAGAGAGAGATGGGGAAAGGAAAGGAGGAAGAGGTAGTATGTTGATACCAAGTATCTCTCTGTGGGGGGCTTAATATCTCCTGAAACACACAGCGGTGCAGGAAAACCACGGGGCGTCCTTCGAGGCTGTTTTACAGAGGGAGAGAGGAGATGGAGCTGTCAGCATACCCAGAAACCCAGAAAAATCTGTAATCGTATTCAAGGTAACAGTCCCAACTATGAAGTTCCCCTAAGGTCTGTGGCTCGTTTTAGCATCTTTCAGCTAATTGATTTTGCTGTACGTGTCACTGCTTTCGTCAAGAGATTGTTAAGCAGGCAGCAGTTTGCAGCAAAAAAGCTCTAAAAGAACCCACTGTATGCTACCTGCAGGGCAGCAAAAGGACGGCCAGACAAAGTTAGCAACCAGCTTGTGAACATAGTGAAATATTTAACAGCCTTAAGAGTCAGATATTTTGCTGGAGATAAGAGCTGGAGGAGAGCAAATCAGAGATTAAGGCGCGTGAATATTGGACATGCATTTATCAGGTGGCCAGAAACACTAAATGATAATGTTGTTGTTATTGTGTAAACGGATAGTCTCCCATTGCCGGAGGGTCTGGGTAGTCCACACAGCATTCCGGGATGGGAGAAAAAAGTGCTCTGGTTTACTGGCATTTCTTTAAACCAATCACAATCGTCTTGGGTGGCGCTAAGGGCCGCACGGAGAAACGGTGCCTCTGCAAAATGGGTGGAACATACGTTCAAAGGTTGTGTTAGTCAACAGAAAACTCGAAACCGAAATGAAAGACATTCCCGGTGGCACCTGAACAATCCTGGAAGTGATTGAATTGAATTTTCCACATAACATTAGCTACAGTAGCTGTATGGGTAGTGGACTCATCTACTGGTGAGTTAGCATCACATTAGCTAACATAATTTGAGGCTACTCCATTAGAATTACATGACGTGGATAAACGTCACTAAACATAGTCTGAGTCACGTCAGATAGATTTTTAACAACTCCCATGATCCCACAGTACTTCACAACATCATTAAAGTCTGTCTTTTGTCATTCTTTTGATTGAGAGACCTTACCTGCAGAAATTGCATCCTGTGTGTTGAACATAATAACGTTCAGAAAGGTAGGATTTACTGCAGGGATGTTGTATTAGACTGCATTCGTTTTAGAAAGAAGCTTTTCAGCCTGCATAGCTTTTAGTCAGGGCTAAGTTGAACTTTGTTGGCTCCCTGTAGTTCCTGTGGGCATGAAGTCCTGCACAGAAATGTCTTTAGGGATGAAAATGGGGATTCAACCCCCTGCTGTGAGGTACTTTCATTGCCAGCAATGCCTCTTGGCTCTTGGCTTTGTCACGTACGTTTCCCGGCTTTACAGGCCACACATCTCTCATAAAAATTCCCCTCACGTTCACTCCACCGTAACAAGCTCAGTACACAGTAGCTTCTATTTTTACGAGCCTGTTAAGCAGAGGGTCTTTACTCCTCTGGTGCACACTGACACAGTAACTGAAAGGCAAACTGCAACAAATTTTGGAGTGAATCTGATTCAAAAATTTCACAGAAATATGGATTATTTCAGGGTGAAAGTTGCCAGGGAGGAGCTGAGGGAATCTAAAGGACGTTTGTAGATTCACCAGAGAAAAGAGTGGAGCTGGAGCAGTCGTAATGTTGGGTGTCAGCTTGAGTTAGGGTAGCCATGTGCAGCTTCCAGTGGCCTCACGCCAGCTTTCACTTTCTCCTGTTTTGGCTCAGTAATTCTCTGCCATGCTCCATATGTGACTGTAGAAACCTTTAACTGTGAATAATGGACATTTCACCAGTTAAATAAACTGTCTTATGTTTTCCAGTACATCACATAGGACATTTTTTTCATTAATGTCAAAACAGGCTTGCAGTTCAGATACCAGTGAATGATCTCCCTGCTTTGAATATGGTTCAGCTGCTACTGCTCATATCTAAGCTACAGTAGGGCCTCTGGGTGTAATGTAATGTATAATCTAAACATGTTGGTGTCAGATAGCTGTAAGCTGTATGGATAATTGTATCAAAGTGCATATAAAACACACTCAATACGCTGAGATGGGGACAAAATCAAACAAACCGACACATTGTGCATATGGATGATACTGATTCCTCCAGGGAGCATAGGCTCAGTGGGGAGCAGAGACAGAGAGGATGTGCAGGAGAACTTCAGCCTTTGCTTCTGTAGAGTAGATGTGCAGAAAATGCTCCGGGTGCGGGTGTATATATATATATATAGGTATACACGTATACATATGGGTCTTTTTTATGTAGAGGTATTCTACGGGCAATTTGTGACCAGGTGATCTCTTTTTTCCTTTGAGAAGATAAGATGGAGCTTAATTCAAGGAGAGTTTTGTACCCGTAAGGGCATGCTTTACATAGTAAAATGTCATTATTGATTAATGTGCTGAATAATCAAGCACATAAAATTAACCATTTGATCGCTAAAACATCAGAAAATTATTATTATTATTATATTAGCTCATAAGATTATCGGTCGTATTTCTACCATCCTGCCTTATAACTGTCTCTTTTGTGGAAGGGTTTTTGCTCCGAGAGAATAAGTTAAATACAAACAAGTGAATGGTGCAACAGCTAATGAGCTTCGATAGCTTCTTCTACTTTTAACTCGCCAGTACAGCCTTGTAAAGTCGCCTCCTCGAGCAAATCCTCTGAATACGCATATTTTATTGAAATAATTGATTTTGTCTTAAAAAGTTAAAAAGGTTAGGTTAAGAAGGGTAATAGTTCACAGGAGAGGAGCTCTAATGTCTCCCAGGAGGAAGTTGCTTGAATCTGTGTTGTCAGGATGTGCAGTGTAAATAGCTGCTTTCCAACCAAGTAGTTACAGGAACGTAGTTATAGGAACAGTCCACTTCTAAACAGTTCTACTAACTACTGCCATTTGCATTCATACTGGCCAAGTGGCCATAACTGGTAGGAGGGGTAAGGGAGTGACGCAAGCATGGCAACGGTCTTCATAGCGTCGTCACTTGACTTTAGCGCTACAATAAAGAATAAACGGAGTTCGAACGGCAGCGTTTAAAGGGGTGATAGAATGCAAAACTGATTTTACCTTGTCATAGTTGAATGATGACAGTTTAGTGGGTAACTAGGACGTACATAGAACTTCAAAATCCCATTGATACCTCTTTCCTCTGCAAATCTCACAATTTGAAACTGCCTCTGAAAACGGGCAAATCTCAACGAGCCGCCAGTTGACGTCAACTCGGCGGCTCCTCCTCATTTGGCTCTAGTCTCTACCTTTGTCACGCCCAAACATTTACATAGGCTACACCACTGATCTGAAGTCAGCTTAGTCTTCTGAATAGGTCGCGCAGATCTCAGAAATTGTATACATTGTTCACCTGCTATTTTACCACTAAATTCACTTCTGAGACTTTTTTATGCGAGAAATCAACTATGTAGAGGTCAAATATGGGCCATTTTAACGAAAATGTATGTCTAATTGCAAATTTTGTCTGACTGTGTGTCGGAGTTCAGCGGCCGGTGCTGCCTGTGTTGCTGCCTCGCCGCCCGGCCTGCCTTCCTTCACAGACCCCGGCCTGCTGTGAGGAAGATGGAGCTCCGTCACGGCTGGCAGCCCACAGCACTCCATACCCGCGCAAGGTCACCGTTTTTTGGGTTAACGGACTACCAACACCGCTGCCCTGACAGAGCTCCAGGGCCTGCAACTCCCCTCGTTCTACTAACTACTGCCATTTGCATTCATACTGGCCAAGTGGCCATAACTGGTAGGAGGGGTAAGGGAGTGACGCAAGCATGGCAACGGTCTTCATAGCGTCGTCACTTGACTTTAGCGCTACAATAAAGAATAAACGGAGTTCGAATGGCAGCGTTTAAAGGGGTGATAGAATGCAAAACTGATTTTACCTTGTCATAGTTGAATGATGACAGTTTAGTGGGTAACTAGGACGTACATAGAACCTCAAAATCCCATTGATACCTCTTTCCTCTGCAAATCTCACAATTTGAAACTGCCTCTGAAAACGGGCAAATCTCAACGAGCCGCCAGTTGACGTCAACTCGGCGGCTCCTCCTCATTTGGCTCTAGTCTCTACCTTTGTCACGCCCAAACATTTACATAGGCTACACCACTGATCTGAAGTCAGCTTAGTCTTCTGAATAGGTCGCGCAGATCTCAGAAATTGTATACATTGTTCACCTGCTATTTTACCACTAAATTCACTTCTGAGACTTTTTTATGCGAGAAATCAACTATGTAGAGGTCAAATATGGGCCATTTTAACGAAAATGTATGTCTAATTGCAAATTTTGTCTGACTGTGTGTCGGAGTTCAGCGGCCGGTGCTGCCTGTGTTGCTGCCTCGCCGCCCGGCCTGCCTTCCTTCACAGACCCCGGCCTGCTGTGAGGAAGATGGAGCTCCGTCACGGCTGGCAGCCCACAGCACTCCATACCCGCGCAAGGTCACCGTTTTTTGGGTTAACGGACTACCAACACCGCTGCCCCTGACAGAGCTCCAGGGCCTGCAACTCCCCTCTGTTCTACTAACTACTGCCATTTGCATTCATACTGGCCAAGTGGCCATAACTGGTAGGAGGGGTAAGGGAGTGACGCAAGCATGGCAACGGTCTTCATAGCGTCGTCACTTGACTTTAGCGCTACAATAAAGAATAAACGGAGTTCGAACGGCAGCGTTTAAAGGGGTGATAGAATGCAAAACCGATTTTACCTTGTCATAGTTGAATAATGACAGTTTAGTGGGTAACTAGGACATACATAGAACCTCAAAATCCCATTGATACCTCTTTCCTCTGCAAATCTCACAATTTGAAACTGCCTCTGAAAACGGGCAAATCTCAACGAGCCGCCTAGTTGACGTCAACTCGGCGGCTCCTCCTCATTTGGCTCTAGTCTCTATCTTTGTCACGCCCAAACATTTACATAGGCTACACCACTGATCTGAGGTCAGCTTAGTCTTCTGAATAGGTCGCGCAGATCTCAGAAATTGTATACATTGTTCACCTGCTATTTTACCACTAAATTCACTTCTGAGACTTTTTTATGCGAGAAATCAACTATGTAGAGGTCAAATATGGGCCATTTTAACGAAAATGTATGTCTAATTGCAAATTTTGTCTGACTGTGTGTCGGAGTTCAGCGGCCGGTGCTGCCTGTGTTGCTGCCTCGCCGCCCGGCCTGCCTTCCTTCACAGACCCCGGCCTGCTGTGAGGAAGATGGAGCTCCGTCACGGCTGGCAGCCCACAGCACTCCATACCCGCGCAAGGTCACCGTTTTTTGGGTTAACGGACTACCAACACCGCTGCCCTGACAGAGCTCCAGGGCCTGCAACTCCCCTCTTCCTGCTAAATGGCCGGTGTGTGTGAGTGAGAGCGCGGTCAGCGAGCTTGTTACGCCAGCAATCTCTTACCACAGGTTCCAGTTAATCTTATAATGTGTGTAATTATAATGTGTTGAGTTATTTAAACAAACGATCGGGGAAATAAACGCCTCTTGTCCGCGAGTCTCATTGATAGAGCCTGCGGCTGGATAGAGCTCTATCAATGAGAGCTAGCTAGCCTCCTCTTAGAATTCCTCTGGAATTCACAAAAATGCATTAAATTGAAATCAGACACCACTGTTAGCTTTATAAGACCTTGGGGTAGAGGTTATATAAGTGACGTGATGAAATTCAAACTGTAAATATACTCTAATTACGCTGAAAATGAAGCTAACTAGCTGCAATCTGTACACATAGGATTGAAGGGACAGTCGCAGCTAACGAAACCCCTAATGTTCACAAAAATTCATTCAATTGAAATCGGACACCATTGTTAGCTTTATAAGACCTTGGGGTAGATGTTATATAAGTGGCGTGACGAAATTCAAACTGTAAATATACTCTAATTACGCTGAAAATGAAGCTAACTAGCCGTGATCTGTACACATAGGACTGAAGGGACAGTAGCAGCTAACGAAACCCCTAATGTTCACAAAAATTCATTCAATTGAAATCGGACACCATTGTTAGCTTTATAAGACCTTGGGGTAGATGTTATATAAGTGGCGTGACGAAATTCAAACTGTAAATATAGCTACTCTAGTTATGCCAACAGCTGGCAGCCAGCTAGCTCCGCGGAGCTCCACGGAGCCCCGAGTATTCCAGTAGTCCAGTACCCAGGGAAACGGTGACTTTCACTGGGTATGGAGGTTGCCGCTTTTTCGTCAGACTGTGTGGAGTTCTTAGCTAAAGTCCGACACGTCTTACCAAATTTGCAATTAGCCATAAATTTTCGTAAAACGGCCCATATTTGAGCTTTATATAGTTGATTTCTCGCTTAAAAAAGGCTCAGAAGTGAATTTAATAACGAAATAGCCCGACAAACAATGTATAGCTAACTTTGCAGTGTCTGAAATATGAGACCTGCTGTCTCGTCTCCAATGTGTTTCTATGGGGTTTGCTCAAACCAATCAGCGCGCAGCTCATCTAAATATTCCTGAGCATACCATATTTGGAAGAAAAGCTCTTGTTCCAAATAGAGCCATATTCACAGGGTAGTTAAGGGCCTAAAAAAATAGCATTCGGGCAATTTTCAGCCCAACTAATGTTACATACCCTATTAGACCTTAAGGAACAGTGTAAAATACCCTATATAATCATTCTATCACCCCTTTAAAGACTAGGCTGGAGTACTTAACAGAAAAACACAGAAGACGAAGGCTCCAGCGTAATATGATCCTAATTAATGTGATGGAAGAAGATAGAAGAGCAGAGCGCCACAGGCAAACGAAACGATGGGTAAGTTTAACTAGCATTAACAAT
This sequence comes from Sander vitreus, assembly GCF_031162955.1. Lineage (NCBI taxonomy): Eukaryota > Metazoa > Chordata > Actinopteri > Perciformes > Percidae > Sander > Sander vitreus. The sequence goes on along the minus strand of NC_135874.1, from coordinate 20,302,392 downwards.
TAGCTGGTTGAATGCGTGATGTTTGTCTTATGAGTTAGCATACGTAGGCGAATTGCAACAGACAGTGAAGAATATGTACGGTTTGTGTTTCAGACGTTGCTAGGTCACTAAGGGTTCCTATGTGGAAAAGGGAAAAGAAAAAAACCCTGCCCTGAAGTAGGAGCTGAAAGAGTTACAGGAACTCAGAGGAATTTAATAATCCCCAAATTGGTCCGGTCGGAACACAAGAAAAAAAGGGTTATAGGAATGTTATGTTCTAGGAACTGTAAAAATCCCTCCGGTCGGAAAGCGGCTTATGATATGTCGCAGCTGAGTGTATATGAGGAAGGTTGTGGAGTTGAAATAGTCTGTGATAGAAGATTACTGGGGATTACTAAGAAATACTAGGGTCAACACTGACCTTGTGTCTTGCCAAAGGAATACTTGGATGGTCTTTGCAGATTTAACAGAAGATGTTTTACTCAGGCTCCTGATGGAGTATTCAAATGCAGGAAATTCCTCTCCTAGAGGCAGTTAGCTGGTTGGTTCAGATTGGAGGCAGCCCAAACTGCTTCAAGGTGTTTCTGGCACAAAAACCCACCTCTTTGATATACATTACACACATTACTGTTGAATATGAGGCCCACAACGGTATTACTGTGGGCAAATTTATGAAGTTATAGGCAGAGGAGCAGGAGGAGGAGAGAAACCCTATGGAAAAATCCTGCTAGATAAACAACAGAATATTGCGCAAGAGATTGGGTAAATTGAATAAATCAGCTTTGCAGGCGGTGTTGCCGACGAGGATAACAAAGAAACCTTGAAGTTTTGTTTCTGCAAAGGATGTAACATATCTCAACCAAGCCTCAGAGAAGAAATCAGAACATTTTACAAGGGAAATATTGTTTATTCTTTTTATTACTGTTATAACACAAAACAGTTTAAATGAAAACAGGGAAAAGTTACCAAACTGCCGTTGAAAATAAAGTAAAAAACTATTTTTAAAGCGAATTAGATGGTCAGAACCATTGTTAATTAATTGACAATGAGCCCCTAATAGGTTTTTCAAATTAAGTGCATCTTGACTAGAAACACTGAACCTGGGAGTCATTGAAGTCTTTTGTCAGTCCAGGAACATAAGAGGCATTCAAAGGAATGCAAAACAGCTAAATGACTCTATTAGTGCAGGTGATAACACCATGTTATTGGTGGATTCATGATATGGACCAATGTCTGCTGGGAGCAAGCAGCTCACTGGGTCTCCACGGTGATGAGAGGGAGAGTTGAAGTATCCATGGGAGAATGTGGGCGTGATGGGATCCCCAGGGAGCGCTGTGGAGGAGGTGAAGAAGAGCTTAGCGTCTCCACTGTGAGAGAGAGAGAGAGAGAGAGAGAGAGAGAGATATTCAAAAACCCACAGGAGAAACAGAAACAGGGGAAAAACATGCAGAAGACACATTTTAATGCCATAAATGCTAAATATAAAAGATTGTTTTATGCTTCACAGTTCTTTTGCAGGATAAAAATACCTTAGTCATTAACACCAGGAGCCACTAAAACCATTTAGTGCTGAAATGAATGCATGATAGCTAGGCAGCCAGGTTGAGACAGGTGTAATTGCTGTCCTGAAGCTAAACATCCATTTGTGTGAATGTTTTTTTTTCAAGCTCCAAGTAATAATTTCTTTGAATCATGGTGTTGCTGTGTTGATTATTTTATAACTTTTTAATTTATTCTTGGCCACTTAGGGGCAGTACAACAAACAACATTGACATATTATTACATTACAAAGTTGATATTGTCACAATTTGTCACCATTTACTGCCATTTACTGTATATATATATATATGAGAAGTATGCTATAGCTAACCTTCGGCTCCAGTGGTATTCTGTACTTACCTTGCACAGTAGCTGGTTTCTTGCGATATCAAGAGATTACGTGAGATTTACAGGATCACATATCACACGACAATCCATCTTTTAAGGCTTCAAGTAAAAGCATTTGTGTCCTAACAGAAGTGAACCGAACCAATCAGCGTCCGGTGAGGGGCTACTGGCAGCTACAGGCTTGGTGTAGGTGTATGTGAAGGCCACAACTGTTTATTCAAAACAACAATGGCGGACGTGATAGACAGATGGTCCATCCAATCACCTGCCATGTATTTTTTGAAAGAGCCTGTCCTTTTCAAAAACGGTTTCCAACGATGGCTTTTCAGATGGTTCTGTGTAACAAACCATCTGGCTCCTCAGGTTTATTCTGTACAGCTGTGGAACAAGAGAGGTGAACTAGAACTAAGATCAATATTATAATTAATTGAAGTGATACCGTGAACTACGTTTTAAAATATGGCACATTAGGAAACAGTTGTCCATTTACTAGTCTATATCCACGACGTTCCACTTCTGGGATTGCTCCATTGCCGACGAAAATTCCACCGGATTTCTCATTCAGGATGGATATCCGTTACCTTCCGCTTTCTTTGTGTTGGCATTTTAAACTCCGGTGGATTTATGAGTTCTATGGTTAACCTTTTCTCAGATCACTGCAGGGTAAATCCAGACAGCTAGCTAGACGATCTGTCTGATCTGAGTTTTCTGTTGCACGACTAAAACAACTTTTGAACGTACACGTTCCGCCAAAACAAGTTCCTTCCTGAGGCTATTTTGCAGCAGCCCCGTGGCTCCATACGGCGCTTAGCGCCGCCCAAGACGACTGTGATCGGTTTAAAGAAATGCCAATAAACCAGAGCACGTTTTTCTCCCATCCCGGAATGCTGTGTGGACTAGCCAGACCCTCCTTCACCGCGCTGTGGAGGTAGGTCTAACAATGGGAGACTATCCATTTACACAATAACAGACACGTAGCAACATTATCATTTAGTGTTTCTGACCACCTGATAAATGCAAGTCCAATATTCACGCTCCGACTCTTTAGGCTGTTAAATATTTCACTATGTTCACAAGCTGGTTGCTAACTTTTTCTGTTCGTCCTTTTGCTGCCCTGCAGGTAGCATACAGTGGGTTCTTTTAGAGCTTTTTTACTGCAAACAACTGCCTACTCAACAATCTTTTGACAAAATCAGTGAGACTTGGGGCCATACAGCAAAATCAATTAGCTAAAACGAGCCACAGACCTGAGGGGAACATCATAATTGGGTGATTATTCTCTGTGGATTTATCACTACAAGCGGCCACTTACACATCACGTGTTTATTGTCAACCTAAAAATATTGACTAGTGCAGCTTTAAATAAACGCCTCACCAATGTCCATTTTCCATTTTCCAGATTCACAATGTACTTTATCTACCCTACAACCCTCCAATACTGTAATATACCATCTCTCCTCATAGCACACACACACACACACACACACACACACACACACACACACACACACACACACACACACACACACACACACACACACACACACACACACACACACTCATCAGTGGCTCTGTCGCTGCTCCTTTGTAATCTTGTGTGTCTCTGGTCCGGGTCAGGTCTAATTAGCTACAGTGTGTGTGACTGAGAATATTTCTCTGGAGTCCAGAGAGGTCAGCTAAGTCACGGTTTATTTGAGCCGCCGCCTTACTCCCTCAAGGATCTGTAGGTTCTTCTTCCATCTATACCTCACTCTATCTTTCTCTGTCAACGCAGCCCCTTACTGGACATGCAGGCAGAAAGGAAAGCACCAAGCAGCCTTTCATAATAGCATGCAACTGTCACTCATACATCTAACTATAAAGCAAGGGATCTGTGTGTGTGTGTGTGTGTGTGTGTGTGTGTGTGTGTGTGTGTGTGTGTGTGTGTGTGTGTGTGTGTGTGTGTGTGTGTGGTTTAAGTCTGTATTATGAGAGCATGATTGAACTTTTTCTCACCGCAAATTTTGATTTTATTTCAGCCTTCCACTGTGAGACCAACTAGCTAAGAGGACTTCACACTTTGCAGGTGTATTGCTGGGACCCAAGGACATGCAGTGTTGAATGTTTGTACAATTTGGACACGTGACACGTTCAATATTAATTAACTTTGCTGCATTAACTGGCGCAATAAACATATGTTGCAATAAACATATGGCGCAATAAACATATGGCAAAAGCCTGCGACATATAGCGAAAAGCTGCGACATATCGCGAAAGACACTCCAAGATTTGTTATCAGTAGAAAACTGCACTTTTAAATGTAACTGTCATTTTTTTCTTAGTGGTGCCTTTTATGTTCAATTCAATATTCTATTTGTTGGAAATGATTTCCTTTCATTTGTTTTAAATTCAACAAGCAATTTGTTGTATTTTAGCAGAATACTGACAGCAGTAGATATGCAGAACTAAGTACACTTTAATATCTGTTTATTTAAGTAATATCGTTATTGCGATATTCAACAACTTTATCGCATATCGCATATTTTCCTCATATCGTGCAGTCCTAGTCTAGCATTGCTTAGGAACGCCATTATGTCATGGGATGTGTATTGCTCAGGACCCAAGGAATTGCAGTGTAGAGTGTAAAGTGGATAAGCGGTTCTCAAAAAAGCTGCAAGCAGCAATACAACAGGCCAAGCAATCAACCTGTTCCGAACAGGCATGTTTTCAACGGGCACTGCACTAGTCCTGAAAAAACATAAGGATTTGCAAGAATCTGTCATGGTAGCAGTAGTTACAGTGTAATGTTTGGATTCTGATCTTTAAAGGACAATTCCAGCGCATAATGACCATGTAAACATGAACGCTACTATGGTAGCATAATGAGGGTCCCTACATGTAAACCGAAGCATTGATAAGTGTACAGACAGTTTATTAAAAATATAGATTATAAAGACAGTAGCGTTCATGTTTACATGGTCATTATGCTACCGTTGAAGTGTGGTTCTATTTAGTTAGTGGTATGAAATAGCGATTTACCCTCTGCCCCGAAAGCTAGCGTTAGCAGCTAACCACCGGTTTGTGGTAGCTTGTTTAAAGCTAAATACACATTCGATTAGCATGAAAACATGTCCCAGAGAACGTTCGACTCGGTACACATATATGTTATTAACCCCTAGGTTTATTTTGCAACGGAATTGTCCTTTAGCCCACCTCATAAACCACATCTGATCTCTAAAACACACAATATCTTGCTCCAACACGAGAGAATCAAGGTCATTGCCTTTTTTTTGTCTGCCTACTAAAAGCAGTAAACACTATGGTCCCATCAGTGATAATGCCTAGTCATATCCTATTATTAGTTTTCTCATTTTCAGAGATGGGGATAGAGAGAGTCCCAGAGCCTCCACACATTTCCTCCAGTCTGTCACTGATGGGCTTTTGGTGATGGATAAGTTGAGCCTGATCCAAAAGCAGAGAAAATGAAGCTTTCATTAGACAATGTAACCAAGCAGTTGTGAGCCATCTCCAGAGTCCCTCTCTCCGCACTCAGACACATGACCTACACCCAAACAACAGCACCTTTTAGATGCAATCAATGTGTTGTTGTCTTTCAGCCACCTCTGCACTTTCACGCACTGAACCTCGAGTCAATTTCCAGGACTTGTCTACGAGAGGGAAGGAAGAAGACTCTTTAAAGGCAGCTACACACCGGGCCGATAATCGGCCGTCGGTCAGTCTGGCGAGGTCAGTGACTCGAGTCTGTTCGGTCCGTTGGAGGAGCTGTCAGCCTTCATTCTGGCCGACCTGACGTGTTCAGTTGGAGACAGGGCAGTCGGGACTCGCCCGGAAATGGCAAGCAGAATGAGCGTGACAAGCCTCTCAAAATCTGACAAAAATCTTTTAAACTGACCTTTGTGGATCTGAAATGAAGACAGATTCAGCAACTGCATGGCCTATTTCTCGCTTAAAATGTTTTCAGAAACACGTTTTCAGAAACATGGAGACGTATTACGTCTCGTCGCTTTGGTGTGTTCCGAGGCATTTTTTTGACCAACTCAGGGAGACTGATCAGTCCAACTGCCTTTTCTGCCAACGGTCGGCCGTCTGGTTGGTCTGTAACGGCCTTAAGCTTCAGTGGCTGCTCACTGGTTCCTACTGTGAGTGGGGCTTTAATGTCCTCCTACTGGCTATTTTAGGCACCTTTGAACCAGATGTCCCTTGGGGATACAATCAATAGAATCACAGAGGAAGGGAGGTGTTTAACTGCAAAGCAAAGGTAACTGTAAATGTGAGGTGGATAAAGGGCTCAACTTTATGTGTCTAATATTCTATAAAGGGCTTTACATGCAGGAATGATGTAACCTGTCTAAGGTCATTCTAATGGAAATCACTTGGAAATTTCACCCTCTGTCTGGCGAAACCTCCGTCCCCAGGGCTTGGTTTTAGCCATGCATGGTTCCTCCCCTTTCATATGTGCATATGTTTCATATGTTTGGGGTCGTGTCTTACCGCAGCATAACACTTCATGAATGAAATTTGAATGCAATTTTCTCTAGTCCCTATGTAAGAGCACCACAAATTCAAGGTGAATTAAGTGTTTTTTTCTTAAAGATGCATCTCAAAATATCCTGTTTGCCTCTTTGATGTTCCTCAGAGAGAAAGAGAAGAGAAGAGAAGAGAAGATGTCCCTGTACTAGAATTATAGCTGTTTAATTGCTACAGCTGTGATACAATATGCAACATATTATAAGGGTTATAAGAGTTGAAACCACATTTAGAGAATCTCTTTACTATTCTGTCTCACTCTCTCCCCAATACACCATCCTTAAAATATTGATGAACATTTCCTGCGATTTGCCTGGATAATAAACACCTTTGATCTTTGCTCATCTGCCTTTTTTTCTCACATATATTTTTCCCTTTGAGCCCATAATCACCAGAAGAGTCCAGTCATGGTTGCAATATTGTGGCTGCATCTCACCCAGGCATGAAAAGCAAACCCATCTGAAGGTCATGTTGACATTACGCACATTTGCTCTCAAGTGCTTATACTGTATTGCTGTAAAATACAGGCTGAGTGTGCAGTGTTACGTCTTAAATTATGGTGGTTGTTACAGAAGCAATGAGGCATGTGGCCCCGCTGGCTCTTTATGGGTCAAGCCCATCTCTGGCGACGCATTTCAATCCAACCCATTTAATCAGTGACACATTCACAACCAAGGACTGTCTGTCAACACAGGGCTTCATGTAATGACCTGATCATAGACAAGAAACCTCGCAGCACAATTACACACAGACACTCGGCACACATCAATAACTCACAAGAACACCATGCAGGCTTTACCCTAGAGCCATAAACAATGTCTAATCAAATTCAGAAATACACACTGTGATGCTGAAAGTGTCGTAAAACACAACCCACTCAATTGCCACAATGAAGAACAATGCATGGCTGCTTTTTGATGAAATGTAAAGGCATTGCATAGATCATTTATATAATGAAATACATCTTTGCAGTACATAGACAAACATTTGCCACTGTAGTGGTTGTATACCATGTTTATGTAATAACGTGTGTTTTAATGTTGTAGAACAGACTATAGGTCATCCCTGTGACACATATAAATGCATCCATTTTAGTAATTGCTTGAAAAAAGATAAAAGAGGAGATGTATAGTATACTCTTGTTGCAATAAAATGCTGGATACTTTACACAGACTCATAGTGGATCAATAAATTGCTGCACACATACTTAGGAGAACGATCTCCCCGTCCGCATCCTCACTCTCTTTTCTCTCTTCTGTGCTGGGTTGCATCAACTAATTATAACTCCAAGTCAACGTTTGTGCGTGAAGTCTTTCCTAAGCAACTAGCTAGTTTAAAAAACATGTAATGTATTAATTGTGTTGCACCGTTAAAACTTAAATGTACAATATGTATGTATGCCGATGACTGCAACTCCAGGGCGGACCAGAGACTCTTTTTAGTGACTTCCAGCTTATTGTCCATCTGTCTGGCCCACAACTTTACTGTTGTGGTTCACTCTTAAGCTCTCATAGAGTTGTTTTTGACCTCAGCAGTCAGCTGTTTTCAGTGAAAAAGTTTTTCCTGTACACTACCTGCTCAGCACCAAAAGGCAGACAGATACAGGTGGAGACCAGCTGGTGAACGTAATGGAGCATTTAGCTGCAAAAGAGCAAGACATGGCTCCAAATGAATGATGTCGCTCCATAACTGCTGGATATTACCTCTTTTACTCTTCAATATAAATGAGTCATAGCCTATATCTAATAGCGTCACTATAGCAAGCTAAAGTTAGCAGTTAGACACATAACAGTTACACCTGGCAGTTACTGAGTGTGATTATTTAGTAACTACTCTACATAAGAACTGGTTTGTGTGGTGCAACCCATTTTAATTTAGTGATGTATACAGTAAATCTACATTTAGTAAACACTTACCCTTTACAGTAATAGGCTAAGTTTGGCAAGCTGAAGCAACTGGCTCCTGATTCCCAGGAGATACTAGAAGAGGATTTCAAATTATCTGTGTGGGCATAATTTAAGAAAAGCATGCTATGAACTATTTAGTTGCAGTTTTCATAGCGCAATATGTTTCACAACTCTGTCTTCTTTCTGGTGTCTGAACTCTTTTGGTTGTTAGATGTAAACAGCTGGTAGAGTGTTACACTGATGAAAGAGGGATGACAGCAGGGTAGAGGGATGGGAGATGGGGGGGGTTGTATCAAACGATAGTCTAATGAGCCATCTGTAGTGGCAGCCCTGGGGAGGCCACTCTGACCTGCTCACTTCACAAATGGTTCGCCACCACACATTACACCATGTGTCTCATTCTTGGGTAACTTACATGGTACAGTGCATTATGTAGGGTCGTAATGTAATGTAATTTTACAACATACAGTTACAAATGTCATTTTCAACATGCAGTGAATATTATTATTATTATTATTATTAGTATTATTAGGTATGAGCCACTAATGCTGTATTTTTACTGCATGGTACAAGACTGCTCAACTCGCTTGGAATGTTCTTTTTTGGTTTTCCTTGGCTTTTGCCAATTGAACAGTACCTGGTACTTTTTCGGTACCACCTTGGTAATAGAATATTCACTTGCGCGACACTAGACATAGTGCACAAACCCCATGTTTTTAAATAGCCAAGCTACCATCAATAGCGACCGCAACTTTTTAAATTCACTAAAGATTTTTTTTAAACACAGCACGAAAACCCACGCCGTGGTCAACTGACGTAGTACAGTACAGATGTTCCTCTGTTTAGGTGTCAATGAAAGGATCCAGCAAGAGAACACACTGTGTTTGTGAAGATGATGTCACCGCACTTTCACGCAGCATCGCTATGATGATCAGCTAAGAATTGAGGGGGTACTTTCTGCAGTGGAAAACGAAATCGAGAAAAGCACCTGGTACAAAAAGCAAGTCGACTCGAGTTGAGTCGAGCTGTACCATGTGGTGGAAATTTGTCATAACATAACTAAAGTAATTATTTGTCTCTGTGGGGGAGCTTTAGTGATTCATGAACTGAATAAGATGCTGAGGCCACAGTTCTTTTGGTAGCGTGAATGTAACCATTAAACACATGCCTTAGGTCTTTAGAGACTCCATCTCAGGCGTTTTCTTCAATTAAGCCATAAGTATTCTATTCCCTCAACAATTTCCTGGTGTCAAAATGTCACAATTGTTGAAAATAATTTTCTTTTTCAAGGTACATATATATATATATATAGATATAGATATAGATATATAGATAGACATATTCCTAATTATCCTTTACCAAGGAAATTTGTTGCCATGATCTTCACAAGGCCTCACATAAATACATTGTACACTGCAACACGACTACATGAGAGACATCAGATGCATCCACACATACCTACACTACTACCAGTTATCACTGTATTTTGTTGAGTTCCCTTTATGGCAGGGGACAAAACTCCTGCCAAAGCATGCCCGTCTTAAGGCCAGGGACTGGTATCTATGGCCAGATGGAAGCAGTGTGAAGAATGGTTGAGGGGGTACCTGGGGTCATGTGCTATGATTTGACCTCTGCGTGTGAAAGGTTTGCTGTTTATGTCAGAGAGGTTGGAGGTGGGGAGGCCAATAATTGTGGAGGTGTGTGATGCGTATGAGTTCCTGTTGGTGATAGTTATCATGGTGAAGAAACAGTGGGAACAATAGAGGAGGAATTATACTTTTGTAGAGCAGCAACAGAAGATAGGGGGCAACAGAAAGTGCTTTGAGTTTGGGGATGGCAGAGTCTTTGTTGGCAGCGTTTGTGGATGTCAGTGGTGTGTTGGTCAAAGCACAGATTGTTGTCCAGGGTGAGTCTGAGATATGTGAAGCACTCTACCCTCTCAACAGTTTTATCATTAATGCAGGTGGGGTTGTGGATGGAGTTGTGGGCACCGCTGTGTGTGCTGGAGGTGTTAATCAACAGGTCTTTTTTATCTTTGCTGCAGGTAACTGTTCATGGACCAATGTGTGAAGTGGGAGATGGAGTCTCGATAGTTAATAAGTTATTGTCATTAAGGAATGCAAGTAAGGCAGTGTCATCAGAGTATTTCTATTATGTTGGGATAGGTGAGGGGGCTGATACAGTCATTGCTGTGGAGAGTGACCAGAATTGGGCTCAGGACACAATGCAGGTAGGTAATAGCATACCATAAATTAATGCAAATAAAAACAGACTTATTTTTATCTTTGAATGCATGAAACCTTTCTAAATATTACTTATATAATGTCTTCTCACTTCCCATTCCCTCACATAGCCCTACATACAGTATATCCATCAGCTTAAGCGAGGCAGGGTTACAACCCACTGCCAAAGAATTATTTCTTCATTAAGGTCTCTATAAATCACCCTCTGGGATATTGAACTGACAGAACATGATATAGACGGAGAGACAATTGGTTCTAAGTACACCTAAGGGGCTCTGGGTTGTTCCTAGTCAATCATAGCAGTGTGAGATTCAGGGACAGACAGGTCACTGACTCCATGTGCATGAGGGCAGTGGGTTAACTTTAAATGGTCCAATTTGATCCGTCATATAAAGCTCCAGTCCAGAGATTGTGGTAAAAAGAAAATGTAGTAAATTTGCTGTATTATATTAGCACTTCACCAGTGAACTGATGAAGAGGAACCAAAGATGCATCTCCTTAAATATCAACTACATCAGCTCCACTTTCATAGAAACGTGGTTATCAGCCATCCCTGCTGTGCATGTGTACAGAGGCAAAAATAAACATCTTCTAACAGGGAGGCAATGAATAGAAGGAAGCTGAGGAAGCAAATGTCAGTCTCTATGCTGATGTGGAGCTGAACACTGAATGGAATTATGGTGTCCAACGCCCTCCAGAAGCAGCCAGAAGCCACATTATCAATGCTTAGGTTGAACAATCTGGTGCTATTTTCTGTCCAAAGGCTGAATACCCCAAAGCTATGGAAATGGAGGGATTACACACAATGTGGCATAAAGGGACGCCGAGTCATTCTACTTTCATCTGGAGCCAGTGACAGAGAGAGAGGAAGGAACGGGTAAGCTGGAGGCTAAGGAGTCGATTTGTCAATTGAAGCACTGAATGGACACATCGATTGAGAAATTGTGATGATTACAGGGTTCGCTGCTGTGCGGTAATGCAATAGGTAAAGCCATCACGGCCTATACTGTTATCAGGCCGAATGATTTAAACCCTGCCTCGTTAATGACGGTCATCCATTTTGTTCAAAAGGCTGGAATTTATCTGACATGACTCTGTAACACATAAGTAAACAGGAAAGCACGCACACACATTCTTAGAGAAAAAAAAGGGATTGTACTCTGTCCTGCGAGTGCTGACATTGCTTCTTGCATGCGAAAAGGCAATCCAAGAAGGTGTCATCAGCCCGTAGCTCTGAATGATAATAGGCAATGAGGGAAATTTACAGCAGGCTGAAGGCAGTCATGTAACTTTTTAATCAGGCCATGTCTGAACATCCACTGTGGAGCTGTCCTGCCTCTATCAGCACATCATCAGGGTCAGGAGGACTTCTGAGTTGGTTTAAGATTGAAATGAACAGTGAGTTTCTCTCACACTTTAACACAGGCTTCATGATTAAACACACATCCATTTTTTAAGTGGCCTCCCCCATGTATGAATTACCTCAACTGTCAAACAGCACAATGTACTCCCCAAAGAAAGATGGAGGGAGCAGAGTGGAGGGCGTTCAAAAAATGGCATATTTGCCGCATTGCTATTCATGGTTTTTGTCCCGTCCATTAATTATGCTCAAGAGCGGTCCTCCAAATACGAGCCTGTGTGAAGAGCTCCTCCATGTTCCATAAAAAAAACAGTCCTTCTCGGGATAACAGCGTTTGACTAACCACGGTCCACAAAGTAATTAAGGCTTAGACATTCATAACTCTGGCAAGAGGGAGAAATTAAATGAAACACAGAGAGGATTTATTTACTCATTCCAACTTCTATAGTGAATCTCATTTAATCTCTTTCACGCCGGTGTCTATTTTGAAAATGGCTTCCTCTCTCCAGGTTACTCACTTCCTCTCTCATTCTGTAGGAAAAGCCCTGAACATTCCTGATCAATAATGTGCCAGCGGAAAAAAATAATTGACTCTTTCTTTTTCTGTTTTCAGCTTTTACCTGCAGGTCCTTCGCTCAGATCAATGGCTTTCAATTCCAGCAGCAAGGCCTCTTTGTCTGTGGCTGTAACATTCCCACAATGGGAGTAACAACACTAGATTACAGTAATCTTCATCCTCTAGATTAATGGTCAGAAACATCATATACAGCTACATATAGCCTACTGTATTGCCCTGTGTTAGTGTGGATAAAAGAGTGGCTGATAGTTTTATCCTGAGGGTTAATTAACTGGCCATCAACACAAATTACCTTACCATTACATCAATATTCCAGCTAAAGCACATTTATTACTGCTGGTGTAATAAGTGTATATTGGGAAAAATGCTTGTGGCAATGCTCCGTTGTTGAACGTGGGATTTGGTTATTATTTTGTGGGAGCTGTCAATCTGGAGTCCTCCCAACACAGGGTACCATTAGTATTCCTATGCTGATGCTGGCAATGATTAGAGGTGGGGTGAGAGGCTGGCTGGGAAAATGGAGGGGTGGCTCAGAGAGGTAATGGGTGTTGACTTACAGCCAATGATGAAGGAACGACAACATTAGCTGACAGAAGGTCTGGGACTGAGGCCAGCTCGACTGGATCAGGTACACACATTCAGCTGGCTAGTGCAGGTGGATCTGTGGAAGGTTTGTGCGCAATTCTGCACCTCACGATTTACATCCAATGCCAACGTTAAGAGCCAATGCAGGAAGTAGCATAACATACACCAAGGCGGAAAGTAAGGGTGTGGAGTTTGGGATAGTGGATAAGCATAAAGCATGTCATATTTTCATGCACGTGAACGGAGTTCGCCTCTTTCCTTTTTGTCAATGTTGTTTACAGTTTGTTTCTGTCACCCTAGGTGGCCAGTTAATGCAGGTTTAAAATCCATTTTCTGTTGATAAAACAGCGATTGTAATAAGAAATAATTGTTAAGCCTTTTAGCACATTAGACTTTGATTCTGATGTCTTCTTCTTGTATAAATGCCAAAAAAACATTTGACATTTGGCATTTGACATTTGATATTTGACCCGAGTAACATACAAGTTTCAGTGTGTGACAAAAATGTACATGTTAATCTTTCCTCCGTATATATTCAGTTAGTGCATATGTTTTGACCTGCATTTGTTTTTGCATGGTAAAACAATCAAAAGTAGGCTTAGTTAGTTCGTTTTTATAGTGCAAATTGTCTAAATCTAGGGGTACCATAACCCTTTAAGATAAGATAGGATGACATAACATACAGTAGCAAAGTCAAATCCCGCTAAGCTACAAGATACTACAAGACAAATATAGTACATGAATGCAAAGCTGTCTTTTATGTGGCTTTGTGTGTAAATCTATTTCCAATATGCTGCACTGTCTAAAAAGTACCCTCTTGCTTTGTGCACATAATAAAATGAAACTTTCCAACATAAAATTCCATCTGTGTGCCGACATGCAGGCACACATACATTTTTAAATGTGTATCAATCAAACAAGAGCTATAGTCACATTGAAGTGTGCACACAAACAGATGCTCACCCTGACAGGGCCATAATTTACTGAGGTAACATGGTGAAAGGTTCACTCAATCACTGGGTTGTAATGTGGAAAGACATACACACCAACACATCATTTATCAACAACAGACTATTAATTCCAGATTAATTTCATCAAATTTGCCCACTGGTTAATTGGTTCATAACATTGCACCAATACTGCAGTTTAAACATATAACAAACATTGTGTTCTGGTTAGGCGCCTATTCAATTTTGGAAAGTTTAGAGTGATTAAGGACTTGGATCATTATGATGGCCATTCCCATACTCAATTATATCTCATAAATTGTTGCAGAAATGTTTGGGTTGATACCATTTGTTACACAGATTTAGTGCTATACATTTTACCATTTGGACCTCTTGAGAATTGTCAAAAATCTCTCAAAAAAAAAACACATTAAGACACCAAGACCTTGAGGAACACCACTGACAAATCCATGCTGTGATTTGGTATCAAAATGTTTGACATTTGGAGATTTCTGCAAGAATTGCATTTTGTGGCAATTGGATGGCAAGCACTTCTGTTCTGGAAATTGCTGAGAAACCCCCTTATTATCAATATATATGAGAAAGCCATACCACTTCTGAACGCCCTAGGTCTTTAGTTTGTGGTTGTAGAGTTTCATGAGGCTGTGATTATCCTCGAAGGTCACAACAGTTCATTTTATACAATGACACAAGTTTAAAAAAAATGGTCTTACTACAGTAAATGGCTACCATGGGGACTAACATCATCACACAGGAATATCATTTTTTTCATGTTACTGCAATCTGGAATAATCAGAACACATCAGTAACACATGTACTGATAAGAAAAAGTAACTGAATGCATTCGTACACTTGTCAGTTTTCATTATCAGATCAGTTCATTTATAAGCACATGTATTGATCCATAAGACACATGGACACAGAACGCCCCAAAACGATATAGTCCATGAATGGAAGAGATCAGGGTGGATGGATGGGTCAAAAAAACATCTGGACAAACAATGCATTGATTCCAGTCTTTGTGCTATGCTAAACTAACTGTTTGCTGGCTGAAGCTTCATAGTGAACAAACAGATAATTTTGTCCCAAACTTCCCAACATGTTAAACTAGTCCTATAAGCCACACAATATACTCTGTGAGCTAGAGCAGATCACGTTGAAGCCATAATACAGTATCTTACAGTAAAAAAGACTAGTCATTGCAACTGCAAAGCTACACAAGAGTAGTATACTGTATCTTGAGCTGGATGAACTAAAAATCATGTTTATTACAGTTTAAATAAAGACATTTCACAACTATGCCTTCGTTTCAGACGTAGAACAGCTAATAGGTAGAAGATGTAAGGTTATTATCTTCTGATAATTCAAGAAAAATCTGATGTGCAACATCATCCTAACCTTTCATTTCAAAACTAAAATCCCATTGGGGCTCAAAATAATCCCATTTACAAACTGCCTCCACAACTGTTTATTTATCGATTGTCACTATGAACAAATGCAATTGAATTTCCAATGAAACATGCCGGCACTTCTGTGTGACTTCCATCAGTAGCAACATTTTCCTTTTAGGCAGTGCCCACACCACAACCTTCCTCTGGACTGCAATTAAGTAAAGCTGGGTAGAGCCGTGGGTTTGATGAAATCATTAAACCCGCTCTCCTCAAATGGCCAATATGTCATTAGGCTTTGCCAGCTAAATGCTGCAGGCATTACAGCTGGTGTGAGCGGGCAGAGGAAAGCCAGTTAGGGTTAGGAGCACAACTGTGAGCGTATGGAAAGTTACAATTTACACATCACTCATTCACTCACTCATGGCATCAGATATTTATCCAAATGATGTAACTAACCCTGTGGGTGCCTTTTGATTTGTAGTCAAAGCCATTCAAATTCACAGGTGAAATCATTTTTCCTCTCCATCGATCCATTCCCCTGGTGTGTGGCACCCATCAATAAGGAACCACCCATCATGTCTCCATCTGGCCTGGTGGCCTTTTGACGTGGTGAGTAGTCCATCAGTGACAAAAGCTACACTGTCACCTGCCACTCCTCAGCTGGGGAAGCAGGTGGTATTTCCATAGTAAAACATGGACAGGAATTTAAATAAGACTATATATTTAAAGCATGGTTTTAGTTTCAGTTTACAGTGTATTATTTGTGATTATTTCTTGCATTTTGGCTCTTACCCACCATCTTAAGTGTCCTTATGTGTATATGAGTAACAGAACAGGAAAATAAACTGCCTCACAGAAAGACTACTCACTCAAGGAAATTTCACAGAAGGGAGCTTCCAGCCTCCTTTATGTTAAGGTTTAATCTTTGCTTACTCTGAAATTGCATCTATAAAGTTCCTGGCTCTGTCTCGGCTGTCACCCTTTGAAGCGAAAATGAGGGAGGTACCTAGAACATAGCTACTGCTTGCTTCTACTGCACTCGCTTGTGTCTTTATGTTTTTATGTGTTGAAATGTAGGCCTGGCTTTAGGGATGGTAGTGTCTTTCTTTCGGTCCACCACTTCTAGTCTGAAATATCTCAAACTAGAGGATGGATTTCAATAACATTTTGTACAGACATTTGCGGTACCTAGACATCGAATCCTAATGACTAATCCATATGTTAGCATAAATATACCTGCTGAACATAGGAATGTTAACATTGTCATTGTGAGCATGAAGATGTTAGCATTTAGCTGGAAGCACAAATGTGCATATGTACAGCCCAAGGGTGTAAGCCTCCCCTTGGAATGCATGGCTCCTATGGCGCCATTTTGATGCTACCAAGCCATCACCTCCCATTAGCATTCTTTTGACTGCCATTCATTTTGGTGCCACTTTGACAGCAAATAACTTTACATCTAAAGCGTTTAAAGACTCTATTTGTCCATTGTTTATTTCTAAAGAAACACGACAATGTATAAAAGGCTCCATTACCTTGTATCTCACGTTATGGCTCCGTAGCAGCTGCTTTTGTAAAAATAGGCTAACGATTGTGTCATAACCACACGACTTACTTAGTTTCGACTTACATTAGCTGTTTAAGTTTAATTACTAATGTTAACTAGCATTTTAGTTAGCAATAATTAGCCTGTGCCTATATTATCTCCTTACATATACCTACGCTCTCCGTCTCTGCAAGATTGGGAATGATTGAGATTTCTCTTGGCACAGCTACCAGAAGACTTACAACTTTCAGACAGGTTGCTCACGTCACATTTACGTTGTCTCTCTCAGTTGGAGGCTGCGCATTAACGCTCAGCCATCACCGGAAAAGTGCTTCTAATATCCTTCACTGTCTTATGTCTATGGTACAGCCTGACACAGCCGCTAGCATAGCTGTAGACTCTTAGTCTTGTTACATGTTGGAAAGCAAACAACAGCTCAGCGCTATGTCCCCACATGAGTTAAAACTATATCAAACTAGACTGCAGAAAGAGCCCAAAGAGCTTACAGATTAGAAAAACAGCCTTTCATTTGCACCATATTCACCTGAAGTACATATATGATCAGTATGTCCTTTTCTGTTGCAGTCATTCCTCTTGCAGATTGGTATTGAATAATGCAAATGCAATAAATCTCTTCATTATTATGTGAACTACATTTCAGTGTGTACTTACAGATGAACGGCACACATTCATGCATATTGTATCCCATAGACCTCATCCTTTCTCTACAGGCACTTTACCTAACTGTCACTCAAGCAACCTCATTTCCAACTTCCTTCTCATTCCCATGACACTGTCCCACATGCTTCTCCCCTAACTCTCCATCTCACTGTATTCCAGCCTTTTCCATCCCATAAATCATTTTAAGTGTGTGAGAAAGTCTCATCTGCACAGATATAGTCTGTGCCTCCCCCCTCCGTGTATAATCCCTCCAGTGAATGGAAAAGCGCTAATCCTCGTATTGTGCAACATGAATTGCATAGCCAATTGTCCACACCGTCACATGTTCAGACCTGTGTTTCTTATCTTACAGTTGCTTTGGGTGAAAGGGTGTCACACCTTAAATATATTTGCACTAAATTATTCAAAGCGAACACTGCTTGTAGCTTCAGGGGAACTTAACTGATCATGGCTCTTGTTTGATCTTTATCAGGCACATTAACAGATCCCATTTATTCTACAGAATGGTGCGTTTGGAGGAAAAATCAGACTGATATTCACATGGATCATTGAAATCTACTGAAATAGCACAGATTACAGATAGACTGCCATACTGTCAAGTCTCCCATCTAGCATTACAGGAATGGTAATACACTGTTGCAATATGTACTGTATGGTAGACAATTGGCAGGAGAGGGATAAGAATGACAGACAGACAGACATGATTTGTTTGGTTTGAGCGGACTTTCAGAGAAAACAAAGAATGTCTAATTCGTACTCCTCATGGGTGATTTATACTGTTAACTTTAGGCAGAAAATAGCACAAGTGCTTCTGAATATGGCATTCAGATTGCAGAAGGGTAGCGCTGCTCTGATTAAGGTAAGCGCTGAGGCTCATTCTGCTAATCATGCCTGCCTACACTACATTATATTTCCCAAAATAGCTCTTTTGCAAGTGAAAAACACAGAGTGACATTATCTCTGCCAGGGTTAGTGGTTCACCTCTCACTGGGAGCAATCACACTAAAAGGCATGTTTTATGGGTTCTCTAATGTCATACTGTAACCCACATTATAATCACACTAAAACAGTCCCAGTTGCTGTTCTCTTACGGTGATTCAAAAACAGCAACAACAGAAAATGAATGTTGCTCACTTTGCATTTGCACTGATGTTTTGACAATGTCAAAATGCATCTGTTTTTGAGTCAAGTGAAGCATGTTACATTAAAAAGTAAGATTGTGGTTGTTACTCATTTACAGGAGTTGCTGTCTTCCTGCCAAGTGGGACTCTTGGCAGATTTAACATTTTTTGACAGGAACCCTCGGCTCAAGAAAAGCTGCTTTTGTTGTGCTGACACATCACTTTCCAATTTATATACAGTATTTCACAGATGGTCCTACCCTTTCAGAATAGTTAAAAGAAGAGTTGAAGTTTTGTTTAATGCCGAATAAATAACGGTTCAGGTTGTGAAACGTAATGCTCTGCAGTCATTTTAGGTGTGTGCAGCAAACCTTGTGGCTCTTTTAAAAAGCTAAAATTCCCATAAGAAATAGACAAATATGGTCCAGGCTATAACTGTACCTGTTGTTTATCATGGTGTTTTGCTCTCAGCATCAGTTTAGTGCTTACATTGATGGGATCTTAAAGTGTCCTAATGTATCAGCTGATACATCTAGGACATTAACTGTAAAGCTAATAAACAGTTAACAGCCCAACACATCATCATCAATCATGGTGGATGAACGTCATTTACACATAGAGATATATGGATCCCAGGCCGTACGTTAAGTTAAGTATGAGCTCTGTGCTGGGCTGAGTGCAGTGCAGTGTGTGTTGCTCGAGGCTACCAGATGGAGAAAGTCTTTCACCAGTCTGCCTGCTAATGAGTGCAGGGTGGCCCAAAGACACTGGCAGATGCTACATTGAAGTGGCACTTCCGAAAAAGCACTTTTTGGGATACACTTCATTTTAACCTTACATGTCCAGACAACACTGGTAGCTGCAAGCAAGTGTTTGATAGATTGATAAGACATGTATTGATTGTAGATTCATTTTGCACAACTGGTAGAAGAATCAGTTATTCAGTCAGGCAAGCATCTGTAGATTTCAATCTGAGATGCATCACGTCGTCGCGATAAAGTGTTAATATTCAGCACACAAAACCTGTTTCCTGAGCCAGCCAGACGCATAAGCAAATTACGCAAGGGCCCCTCCTCCCCCTCGTGTGTTTACAACTTTGAAGCGGTTGAACTGTCTGATCACAAAAAGAGAGTTAAACACAACATGAGAGAGAATTGCGGGAATAGCAATCAAGTAAACTTGATGTCAACAAATAACAGTAATGTTAAGTTAATGCGCTAGCTTGCAGTGCATCTCTGTAGTCTGTCTGCCAGCGACTTCCAGGGCTGTGTTCTGTGTCCTTGTGCCTGACATAACTGAGAGTGAAATAGGGTACAAATATTTATTACGTTTGATAAACGTCAACTGGCAATGGTGTTTATAAGATGCAGCTCGGAGAAGATAACCGCGTCACGTGTGAGCATGCTTTTATATTGTGTTATATGTGCGTTCATATACTCATGCACAAAATGACACTTGTGCTTTCCAGCTGCAACCTCTGTCTGGACCAGTGCAGACAGTATATGGGTTTGAAGGCACTTCTTTCAGTAAATAATAACCATCAAGTATTCACGCAAGCCATGGTATAAATAGTATTTTATATTTGAAAATGTATAAAAGTAAATATGGGACAGCCAGTTTGAATGGGTCTGATGCAGCTGATAAAATTAACCCAACAGTAGAATTTAATTTACTATAATTATAATAATAACTATAATTTACAGGTGTTATGCTTAAGTTTGTCAGGAAATGCTGGATCATCAGTACTAAAGTCTAGGGCCGACCCTGCATGTATCCATTTACATCACATACTGTTCTCATCTCCTCCCACTATCTGCAATTTGCTGAACTGCCCCCTTACCTCCTTCAGAATGGAGTTAGTGGGTCCCCCCCCCCCCCACGCTGTGATATTAGATTTAACCTGGCTTGTCGATCCCGCTCATAAATCATTTACTTTATCATTTCTCCAGCCTCGATAAAACTCCTCTAAATGGAAATTCACTACCATCGTCGCTGGGGCTTACTTTATGAGAATAACCATATAAATCAAGTTTGTTTAAAAACCGAGCATCATAACGTGGCATAAAGTTCTGCGGCCTACTGATGATCAGAAAAACACACACACACACAAACACACACACACACACACACACACACACACACACACACACACTGCCAGACTTGTAACACTTTCCCTTTAGCCATGAGTTGTCTCTCTGATTGAGCTCCCAGTAGATAACTCACTTTTGTATGGACAGATGCCAGAGGGAAGCCAGTCAGTTTGGAGCAGGAAAACTAGTTGTCTCCTCCTGTGTGTGTGTGTGTGTGTGTGTGTGTGTGTGTGTGTGTGTGTGTGTGTGTGTGTGTGTGTGTGTGTGTGTGTGTGTGTGTGTGTGTGTGTGTGTGTGTGTGTGTGTGTGTGTGTGTGTGTGTGTGTGTGTGTGTGTGTGTGTATACAGTACGTGTGTGTGTAGAAGGAGAGAACAGGGATGACTATATATAGAGCCACAGTTTGGCATGAGGTGGATGAGGGTTATATAAATGATTAATATGCTCGATTATAACACTGAAACTGTGCTGTAAGTAATATTCTTCAAGGCCACTTGTCCTTGATTTTAAATGGAGATACATCTCAGCTAATTACTTTTTCTGAGTAGCAAATCGGTTATATTTATCAAATTTATTATGATTCTATATGGACCTTTCTAAACGGAATAAAAATCATGAGCCATGCTGAACGTATGCTACATAACTCGTTTGTGATCTAGGAGTTCACAGACTCTCCTTTGATATTGAATGAATGTGACTTTCCCAGTTGGTGCAAAGCACAGAAAGAGCTGCCTCTGCAAAGAAATATAGCCTACATTTTTCAGTTAAAATGAGAGCTTAATTCAGAGCTGGTATATGAGAAGAAAGACCTCCCAAAAGGGAGAAATCATTCACGGCTCAACCATTTATCACACAGCTGAATGTTAAAGTGGTCAGATCACCTCCACAGCTATGTCCCGTTCCATAAGTGTGCCCAATATGGAACAAAAGAGCCACTTTCATTAGGAAGAGAGTCTCTTTATTAGTACAAAGCAGGGCCTATACACTTGTAGTTTTCCCTTTTTTCTTTCTTCTCGCTGCCCTCCATCCTCTAGTTCATTAGGGGCCTGGTGGTGATGAAACGGCCGATCTGGGCCGAGACTTGGCCTGGCCCGAACCGGATGCTGCCAGAGGGGCTGAAGCTTTCTGAGGCTGATTGGGCCAGTGTGGAGGGGGTGTCTCCAAGGACCTCAGAGAGGGACGTGCTTCATTAGGATGATTGAAGCAGATGGCGGGGAGGCCGAGCGAGGCGCAGGCAGGTCGGAGGCTTTGAGGTGACCAATCATACGTAAGCAAAACTCCACTCGTTTTTCTTATTTGTCAAAATCAAGAGCAATCTTTTTGTTTCTCACAGATGAACAATATCAATATTATAGTTGAACTTTTTTGAAATGATCCTGGTGGATACATTTCATACAGAGATGAATCACTTTAGATCAAATAAGAAAAACAAGTCACAAACTAATGCAGCTTTGATATAGCTGTCAGAAGACAGGACCACCAGACATTAAAAGAAAAGCCCTTTGTTTTGACAGACACCCTCGTTAATCATCAGCCACACGGCACCGCCGTCCTATTGAAGTTTGGCATTCTGATGCTCCTCTGTGCTTGAACGACAACAAAGACAACACTCTGATACCACGCAGGAGATCATTTCTTGTTAATGATCAGCAATCCTCTTTTCCAGCCCAGAGAGAAGTGCTTCTTGGATGTGGCCTTCACTCGGTTCAATTACAGTACAGGCCCCTCTCAGTGGCCGACAGCGCTCTCTTTTAGCTAAAGAGCCGGGAAACGGAGGACAAGCAGGGCTAACCTTGTTTGGCTGCCAAATTCCACTTTGTGATTGTGTTCCTCATCATTCACACAGAGTGCACTACTATAATATTCCAACAGTGACATTGACAGGTTGACAGCCCGGCACACTATTTCAGCGGCGTGCCTTTTAGTCCTCCTCAGTGAATGAATGGCAGATTAATCGCATGCCTGATGGATGTCATATCCACTCTGTATGTTGTTTATGACTCATATTAGGCGGAGATGTACTTTGTGGCAGTTAAGAAAAGCGCTTGTTATCCATCATCTGCTAATGAGGACTTCATTGAGCTTGGACACATTAACTAAGAAGTACTTCATCTGTGGTCTGATCAATCTGATCAAACGGAGATACTCCACTTTCTTAATTGCTTCAGCACTTTTCATACTTATTTGCATATTTCTAAGGAGTATTTCGTCGCCCAATGTAGAGGGGGCGTGCAGAGTAGTAGCCTATGATAATTACACCAACAGGGTTTGAATATATTAGTGCTGCAGGTATTTAAATTAAAGGTGCACTGTCAAGGAAAAACTCCAATCAGTGAAATACATGTTGGACTGAAATGCTTTTTATCACACTGGTTTAAAGTTCAAAATTTCTGGAGGTAACAGAGGACATTTTTATTTTTATTACATCTCTCTTTTCAGTAGGTTGGGCTACATGTGATGTTTCTGCTGGACCCCCATCTCACAGCCTGCTCGGCCTGTGTATAATCATGTGTGTTGCAGGTTGGATGTGGTACTAAAGCTGGTTTCTGACTGGCTTTCTGCACCATTTTTCTCCTTTTCTTAGAAAAAGAAACACATTTACATTATATCCGCACATGCATGCACTTATACACACACACACACAAATGCATATATCTGCATATGCTCCATTTCACATACATGTGTACATGCTCAAATATCTATGTCTCATATGGCAGTCTACATATAATCCTACTGTGAAAATACATTTGTTTCCCTTTAATATCCCTCGTCGTGCATATTTTATATTGTGCTATGAAAGAAAAAAAAAAAACGTTCATTTTTATTTTGCACTTTTATACAAACTACATGTTTATGATGTTAAAGCTTTAGTGCGTAACTTTTTGATATTAATGAACGCCCGTTACATTCAAGCCTTTGCCAAATGAGTTGCTACAAAGCTAATTAAGACTATCAGCTCCACACAACTCTCTCTGTATTTCTAAGTATGGCAGTAGGTTCAGAAGATTGTGGTGTCCGGTGACTTTCCCACGCAGGAACTCAAGTGAAGATAATTACCTCTACTGAAGAGTCCAACATGTTTTTTAATCCTCCGTGTCCTCTTTGGTTACTAGCAACTGCGTGAAGGGGGGTCCGTGCACGGTCACGGAAGGCTTGTTTCATGTGGACGCGCCTGCAGTTTTGTTGTCATTACTTAGAATTCCTCATGGGGGCAGCAGACACTACGCACTATAGCTTTAATGCAGAATTCCAACTTGTTTTGCCATTTATATCACATGAATGCCTTGAAAATTGGACAGACGTCAATGGGCACAGTCACATTAAAGCTCCATTTACCTTGGGGGACCAATCGACGTCCCCCACATTATTGGAGTGATTGTCATGAAATTTGGTGCAGATATCTATAAAGCCCAACAGATGAATCCAAAATAATTTTTGGATCCTTTAACTTTTCATCTAGTGCCACCAGCAGGTCAAAGATTTATTTATTCAGTCAAATATATCAACATCTACTACATGTATTAGCACAAAATATTGCACCGATCTGGTCCCTCTAGTGCCACCATGAGGTTTGAGGTTTTATTAATGCAATTTGGTACAGACATTCATGTACCCCTCAGAATGAATTGCAATAACTTTAGGTTCTGATTTTTCATCTAGCACTATCATCAGGTCAAAACTTAAATTTGTCAAATGGTTTTAGAACCTTTGGTATATGAGCTAATACTTGTGAAACTACTGATATTCCCATCATCCTCAGCTGTACTTTGTGTTTTTCTTAGGAAATGTTAACAATGTAAACATTAACATGATAAATATTATCTGCTAATCATCAGCATGCAAGCCTCAAGCAGAGATCAGGAGCGGGCTACAGGCGTCTGGTACGCTTACATCTTTCTAACTCCAAACCCCCAATTTGTTGTTGTTGGTTTTTTTTTTCATTATAAAACCGACCAACACTGACTCAAGAGGCATCACTTGAGGTAATTTATCAGATTTTACACAGCTCTCTCTGGAGCCACAAAAGGCTTTATACAACTTTTTTTTCACATACGACATCCCAACACCTGTAAGCTAATTTAAAGTTCTGCTTTAATGCACTTTAGTTTGGTGTAATTTAAACACACACAAATCAAAAGTATCACAAATGATGTCAAATCAATGTAAAAGGCAACACAAACAGAGAAACATTTCTGTCTCTCTTCCACCCAGAAAACACTCACAATGACATCACAAGCATCAAGGTGCTCTGCTTCGCACATCTGGCAAATGTGACATTTTTCGTCTGATATGAAATTGCATCTCTTCTCTTACACTTCCCTCAGTTAGTCAAATTACTTAAAAATCCATTCAAGCTTATTTAAACACTTTGATCAAACTGGATCTGCTTACTCAGCATTATATTCATGAATAACTATCTCAATTAACTTCTCATTCTTCTATTGTTTAGCTTTCCTCTTTACTACAATGCTATCACGTTCTGTGTGTTCACATATGTCATTACACTTATGGCTAAGCTGCACAGTGTGAAACTCACTTCACTGATCTGACTAGTCAGGTTACACACCCCTCACTATCCCTCTTTCTTGTTCATCTCTCTCTTCACGGCTGCCATCATCAGTATGTGTCACTTTAAGAACAATTCCCATGCTCTCATTTTTCACTGTCACCCACCCTCTGTGTGCATCCATCACTGTCTGCGGCCTTTCGTCTGTCTCCGAATGCACTGCTATCCTCCTTTTGGAGAATCAAAATCTGTGTTTTATGTCCATTTTCCACTGAAACTATTTCACTCCTTTGTTCTCTGGCCAAGCAAATGAAATTATTTAGCTGTTATTGCTTTAGTCCTCTCTGTCTTTCGCAGTTTCTACACACATAGATACACACATACTGTACATCATGCCGCTCTAAATATAAAGAGAATTTATTGTGTGAGAGTGTATGTGTGTGAGCGCATGGCGTAACATCAGAGAGGAGAGGCTAGAGCAGCACTCTATGGCTGTATCAGCATGCAGCAGGCAGGTCTTTGTCAGCCCCATGCTGAAAAATGTCAAATAGGAATAACCTAAGAGACACAAAGACAATGAGGGAGAAATAGAAGGGTAGAAAGAGACTGACAGAGATACAAAGAGAGGATGATTTGGGTTCACAGTGCAGCAGGAGAAAGTGTTTACATATTTGGCATCGCTGTTACCCGACACAACCTCATTTCATGTTTACATTACATGAAAAAGCAGGGCCTTTATCGTTGAGTCTATTTTTTATAAGAGGCGCAGGGTGTAAAAGAGAAAAACTGACAAAGACATAATGAAAGATTTTACAAAATGACAATTAATTCTGTGATTGCATATTACCGATTGGCCCTGGAAGTATTTCCAGTTAATTAACGTTAAAAGTATGCATAATTAAATGAGTCATTATGATGAATGGTAACATCTTTTTGCTCACCAAAGAAGTTGATGACAGAAATTCTGCTCAGATAATTTCATTCTCTTTCAATCTACATTCCTCAGACCAGAAGGAAACAACTCATATCTTCTTTTCCTGAACACACATCGTCATCATCATCATCACCATAATCACAGTAGTGAATCAGTTGGTGGTCTTACTGTGGCTCTGTTCAATGGTAACACAAAAACCTATTACAGCATGATAAAGATTTATATTAATTAAATATTTGAAGCCGATATCAAAATGACAGGAACACCCTATAAAATAATGCAACACAACAATGGCCTAAAGAATATGGCGATTGATAATGTATATGTTTTATACTGGCAAAATGTCCTAACAGCTTTTGCATGGATTGCAATTTGAAACAAATATTTATGTCCCCCTTCAAGATGAATTTTAATGACTTTGGTGATCCCTTAATTTCTTATCTAGCATCATCAGGTAAAAATATGAATTTGTCCAATTCTTCAAAGTTTATGACCAAATACGTACCTGCAAAACTAATGACAATCCCATCAGCCTCTGCTGTATATTGTGTTCCATGCTTATTTTTTTATTTGTTCATTCATTTTTAATAGCTTTTTAATGTTTTATGTAAAGCACTTAGAATTCCCTTGTTTCTGAAATGTGCTATATAAATACAATTGCCTTTCCTTATAAGCAAATATGCCAACATGCTAAACTAAGGGGGTGAACATGATAAACAATATACCTGGTAAACATCAGAATGTTAGCATTGTCATTGCGAGCATGTTAACAACCTGACGTTAGCATTAGCATTTAGCTCAAAGCAAAGCTGTACCTAACAGCGTCATAGATACACTATGTTCTGGCAACAAATGCCGTAAAAAGACAAATGCCATCAATGTCCTAGTTTACCTCTTACTTTCTGACATCCCTACTCTGTCTGTGGCTCTTAGGCCCAAGCCCATTCCTTCCCTCTGAAGACATACTGTAAATCTTATCAGTCACAATTATATAGTTTCCTAAAACAGCTGAGCATTTCCGTTTTTACCAAACGTTGCAAACTGAAGTAAATATAAGATATAAAAATCATATATTAAAAATAAGTCATTTTGTTCTGGACTTTTCAACTGCAAATTTGGTGCACATGTAAATATTCACCGCAGTGGGGACGGCCCAGTTCTCCAACGCTCCATTGTTCCGACCTCTCAATAACCCGAAAAATTCCCTTTGGTCCTACAGCCCACTAGTCCGACATCCCGCTGGTGGTGAAATTACGGATCCCACTATGGCCACGCCAAGACCCGCCCTACGAAGCAGCTCAATTAGTTGGGGTTAGGCATTTGACCTTGAGTGGTTAAGGTTAGGATAGCCAATTGGTCAGGGGATAGGACCTGTACAAATGGGGTTACGTTACCTTGCATAAGTATGGACACCTGGCCAATAAATGCTATTGAAGGGCGGGTCTTGGCATAGTGGGCTGTAGGACCAAAGGGAATTTTTCGGGTTAGTGAGAGGTCGGAACAATGGCGCGTCGGAGAAATGACATGGTATCACGGCAGCAGGACGGTGTACGTGGGATTTTCTAAACATAAACTACATGGCCCGTGTTAATTGTAATGGAGGAACATGTCACCCAGTGCAACAGTATGGCTCACGGATGTGTTTTTAATATTTTTTGAACAACAATGGAACTCTATGCCACAGAGAATCAGCATTATCATGCTCTTGTCACAAAGACACAAGCTTTTGAGACAAAGACACAAGACTTGTTAGTCACATCAATTCACTGTTGGTTTGAAATGACTGACTGAGCACTACAGCAGTCATTTCAAAAATCTTATTTAAAAGTTAAATCTTTTTAGGGACTGTTCGTTATTTATTTCAGGGGCCACCGGAGGAGTTTTGGGATATTTAGTCAAAATAGACCTGACCCTCCCTTCACCAGCAATACATTTGGGATGACCCTCCAAAATGATATGGAAAAAAGGGATGACCCTCCCCAGCTATTTTTTGATCCCTTTTGTACTGGTTTGTGCTTGGCAAAGACGTACAGATAGCCATTGTTTTTTTTTTTACAGCCATGACATACGTGACTAAACCTCTGCATTCTCATCTTACTCGTCACACTCCACCTTTATGGTGTGGTGGCCATTTCAGTAGATTTACTCACTATCACTGTTGTGGAAACACAATAAGCATGGAAACTAAATGCACAATTCCTGCATTACTGCATTCAACTACTTCAAATACTAAGTTACTCATCTAGTAAACTAGTATTCACATGAAATAAAACAATAAAACATTGAGACCATTCAGCAAAGCACACTGGGTAATACAGTTAACACTGGTTGCTATGGACTCGTCACTAGGCTTCCTCAGTCATTGTATATTTTAGCTGCCAAAGCTGAACATTATCCAAAACTCCATTTCTCAGACGAGCG
Source organism: Sander vitreus (assembly GCF_031162955.1). Lineage (NCBI taxonomy): Eukaryota > Metazoa > Chordata > Actinopteri > Perciformes > Percidae > Sander > Sander vitreus. The sequence continues at coordinate 20,273,670 of NC_135874.1, read as the reverse complement.
TCAATTTGGGAGCACTCCTTCCTTCTCAAATGCCTTGAAAAGGCTGTCATTTATATATATATATCACCGGGACCGAAAGGATATTTAAGTCGGGTATGGTTGCAGCCTGGAGACCTCCCGTCTCATGCCATCCCGGCTTGGTGTAGTCCGCAAGCTTTGACTTTTCAAAATAAAGCGTCTGGTCCGTTATGTTTTCGTACGGTGTTTAGGATGTTTTTGAACTAAACAGTACGGCAATCATGCTAATGAATACAAAAATGTCATCAGATGTCTTAGTTAAAACACGATGGAGCTAGCAAAGCAGTTTTGTGTTTATATGTGCAAGTGGGATTTATTCAGTTTGGGAAATCCCACGGTCTCTAAAGCTACAGTTCAAATTGTCTGGCTGACTAAACAGGGGGGACCCATCTGTTAGCGATAGGGGCCGAGACTGAGAGAGCTATATGGAGCTACATGGATAAATATGCACCAAACAAGCCACTTTGAAATTTTGCTGTACTCATGAATACAAAAGTTGGGTATCCCTCCCCCCTAGACTAAAAAAAATTGGATGACCCTCCCCTCAACAATGAATAAAAAGACATGACCCTCCCCTATTTTCTTCAGGTGGTCCATTCCATAAATACTCAACGGTCCCTTAGCTCAATTTTATTTTTCTTAAAATTCTCCCTGAAATCGACTGCAAAACACGCCAAAACACTTTTAATATGAATAGCTCATTGTTACGACCTGATGTCTAGGGGTAAACCGGACGCAACATAATGTGTGCCACCCACCACACTCTTCCCACTTCCAAACATGGCCAGGACAAAGAATTGCAAAGTAGCAGTTTCTGTTTATTTCGGAGATGAGGCCCTAACACAACAAACAAAACAATTCTAAAGGCAAACTAAACTTTCCTAAACCAAAACAAAATGTAAAGAAAAGACAAAGCTCTAACCTAAGCTTCTGATAACAAAACAGGAGAAAAAGGGAACAAATCATAAAGGACTTCTCACTCCTACCAAACTGCTACTAGCAAAAAATGACAAAGAAAAACATATTCACAGCTAAAACAAAATGGCTGAAGGTTAACAAATCCAAAAGCTCAAAACCACCATTTTGACTGAAGGCTGTTTACACTACTCACAACAACTTGAACACAAGACACAGGTTTACACAGGCACATGTTGGGAATGGCAGAGTAAAGAGAGAGACTGAGTTCCTGTCTGATGAGGCTTAAAATGGCTGCTGTCCTCCAGGCGACCAATCAGGAGACAGCAATCAGCCCTGCTGCTTTTGTAACAAATTACAAAATATGACCCCAGGGTCATAACATCATACATCATACATACTACTACTACTACTACTACTACTACTACTACTACTGTGAGATTGTGACCAGCTCCAGCTCTAAGAAGAATGAACAACAGTGTTAAAGAGTGTAGGTGTGTGAAAGTGACCTGTTACATCAGAGACTGGACTGAGGGGGCGTTTGGAAACAGAGAGCCTTTCGATTAGAGCCCAGCGTTCAACTCGCACTCTGAAGTAAGCATTGGTGCTTGGCCCGCTGCAGTTCCCCAGTGGACTGGCTTCCTTGAATACCCAAATGCTCCTCTCTCTCTAAACATACACATAGAAAAAAACATGCTGGTGTATGCAATAGCATGAAGGAGAAAAGCGAGCAGAGGAAAAAGAACATAAACGACAGAGGCGACAAAATCATGTTCAATCACTCTGAATAAGCCATCCAAGACCTGTCATCAGACACGAGTTTCATTTCGGATTCGAACAGTGCACCCCCAGCTTAGCTGTTTGGTTTGGTTGATTTCACACTAGTCTTGCTTTGCCAGACCCTCCTCCAAAGCGCGCTGAAGGAGGGTCTGGCTACTCCACATAGCACTCGGGGATGGGAGAAAACGTGCTCTGGTTTAATGACATTTCTTTAAACCAATCAGAATCGTCATGGGCGGTGCTAAACTCCACACAGAGCTGCTGTAAAATAGTCGCGCGAGAGAAAACTCAGATTGGACAGATAGTCTAGCTAGCTGTCTCAATTTACCCTGCAGAGATGTGAGGAGCAGTCAACAATAGTCCTCATAAATCCACCGAATTTAACACAAAAGAAAGCGTAAAGGAAACGGAAAATACATGCATCCGGCGGAATTTCCTGCAGCACCGGAGCAATCGCGAGTGGAACGCAAAGGGTATAAACTAATTTCACACAGACTCAAAGTCCTGATGGCAAATATCTGACTTTTTTTCTTCATGTCTGCCTAAACCGGGCGAGCCCACACAGGATTGGATTGTTCCATTGTTAGACACCCGTGAAAAGATCAGTGTCACAAAGGCTTGTAAGCCAGGTTTACTGTTCCTGTGTGACTACAGTTGTAAACAAATACAAAAACATATGATCCAACCAGCCCGACAAACACAAACGTGTGTCTCTCTGCCCTGTGGCTGAACTCCGCGAATCCATAGTCCCTTGCCTCCAAGGAAATCTTTCCTTGGAGATGAACGCTGGTGTTTAGTGGTCCATTTGAGTGACAGGTGAGAAGGATGATGGGGAGGCTGCTGCCAGAGGTGGAATGTGTGAGGATGTAAAGAAGCACTCAATTTACTGACCTGCCACTGCAGATAGTTAGAGGCTGCTCTACAAGCTCCTTTTCTGAATGTTTATTTGCGCTGTGTGTGTGTGTGTGTGTGTGTGTGTGTGTGTGTGTGTGTGTGTGTGTGTGTGTGTGTGCGTGTGTGTGTGTGTGTGTGTGTGTCCATTTGAGCAGCGATGCACTAATAAAGGCAACAATAGAAGCTAGATGACGTCAATGCAAAACATTTGTGGGCTATATTGTCTGTGTGCGAGTTTGTGTGTGGAGGCTAAACAATGCTACCACTCAGAGTATTAATGACTGAAATGGAAAAGGGGGAGATGAAGCGAAAAGTCCCACAGCATGAAAAGGGCAGCCAGCAGAACACAGCTGCTGCACCAGCCGCATCCCAGCATCTACAGGGCAAATACAGCAAGACACACACACACACACACACACACAAACCCACACTGAGGGCAGTGTTCTTGGAGTTCAGCCGACAGACAAAGCATGATTTTGAGAAGGGGCACTACAGAACAGAACAGTCGATGCACTATTTCAGGAGGCAAATGAGCATTGTGGTGTGTCAGTAATTGTTTTCCTCAAGCCAGTGAGTCCGCCCACACAAGTTCAGTGTGACTGCAGCATGAAGGGTGCATGCGTTTATTCCTCCTGTGTGAGCCCCCCAGTCCTCAGCTTCGAATTTTTATGTCAAAACTTGAGTGACAAGCAAAACTACTTAAGGTGTGTTCTGACCAAACACAAAGCAAATTTATTGCATAGCGCGTTACATTCAAAGTCAATGCAAAGACGCGCTGGGCGACGCTAATAGTTGTGAATATGCATTTGCACAAGTTGAAATGTTTTAACTTTGTGCTTTGTGCCTCGTAATTTGTGTTGCGAAAGCATTGATCAACATTGAGATTCTCCTGACGTCACCGAGAATCAGAAATGGAGGACAATCGCCGTCTGTGGGCACCCGAAGCTACGACTAATCATCAATACGGTACAGAGAAAAAGGAGAGAGCCTAAGAAAAAAATGTGAAGCCATAGGACATCATGGTAAGTTCTGAAAATGTTACTTGATTCCCGCTATCAGTTGTACTTTACTACGAACAGAGTTATGTCGTAACTAATGGAAGGACAAATATTCGCAGGTTGCGAAATACTCAAAAAAAAAAATACAGCGGTCGTATTCGCGTGTGTTCCTTTTAAGCACTTTTTTTTTATTTATTTTGAATTCAGATAATTTATGATGACATTCTTCCACATTTGAACAGTAGTTTGAAGAATTTTGAATTACATTTGACAGCCCTAACGCACAGTGAGTACAGTATAGGTCAAAGTTGAATGAAGAAACTTAAACTTAAATTGTGGTGGATGTTTACAGCAGACACGTAATAATTTGGCTGTTTGGCTTTGTTTTCTCTTACTTTGGTTTTGTCTATGTAAAACTTATCCAATCGTCTGACTCTCCATGTTTCCTGCCCCATGGGACGTGTTTTTGACGACATCATTAATTACAGAAAGGATGGCCAAAACCAACTTTCAAAATGAATGTGTGTGTGTGTGTGTGTGTGTGTGTGTGTGTGTGTGTGTGTGTGTGTGTGTGTGTGTCTCAGATGTGACAGTCCCATCAATGCCAGGATACGGTGACCTCGGTCCTGTCATAAACCACTAAGAAGCTTGTCAAATGTGCACTTTCCTCATGTCTTCCTCTTTTTCGTGTATACACCAACACTCTCATACACACACACGCACACACACACACCACTCCTCCTGCTGCTTTATGAATATTCATTGAACAGCAGAAAGTGATGTCAGCCTTTTTTATTCTTCAGCAGCCGCATTAGTTTTCCTGAGTGCTTTCTTGGAGCGCTGGGACTTCAATGACATTGCAGATCAAGAGTCGGAGTGGCAAAAACCAGATGCAGGAGGAACTTAGGGGATTTCTCTCAATCAATCGTTTCTCATCTCAGACGATCTGTGCACACTTTGAGCTTTTAGAAGTGTTGGCTGCAGCTTTGATGAAGGGGGGGGGGGGGATTTACAAATGCCGATTTTTGTTTGGATGTTAGATCATCGTCAGCACTGGATGTAAAGCAGAACATCGTTTGGCCGACTGAGCAGCTCAGAATGTGAGAGGTTTTACTAATTGGATTATGAATCAGAGAGTTCAGTGCTCGCACGCGGACAGAGAGTTACCTAAGCCAGTGGTTCCCAAACTTTTTCACGTCAAGGACCCCCTAAACTGACACAAATTAGACCACGGACCCCCATTTAACAAGATGTTGCCCCATGGTCCCGCATCTGAAAGGATTTTTGCTTTTAGGTGTTTTATTACAGATAGTGTATAAAGCCCATTACCAAAATAGTCATACATTCTGTCATTGTGTTACTTACACGAATTAGCGTGAAAAGAAATGATTCCCTTTTTTTGCTGGGGACCCCCTGAAACCCCCTTAAGGACCCCACTTTGGGAACCACTGACTTTATTACTGAAATGTGATCACACAAAGTTCTACTCCGAAGAGCTGTAAAGAAAATAATTAAAAAAGCAAAGGTGAATATAAGCATCTCTGTGTATTAAGACAATACTTTCACTCATCTGGGCTTATGGTGCAGTTAAAATCAATAAAAAAGTTCAGAGCACACATAAAGAGGAATGGTTTACCTATTTTCTTTTTCTTTGTTATGTACAGCAGCCAGGTCATTTCCTTTACTTCACAAAGTAAGCATTAACTCTTCCCCATTAAAGTAAATATTACAGTCCTGATGAATAGGTGCTTCAGCAGGAGTCAGAGAGCTTTATCCCAATGAGGCCTGCAACAGCCTCTCATAAAAACACGTATGCAGTTGTACTCTGCGATGCGGAACGTGGCCAATTAAATTGACTTCTCCGCCAAGAGAAGACATGCTCCGTCTCCACTGTAACTATTCAACCAAAATCAAATCACTCAGCCCGAGGTACACTCGTTTTCAACACAAGCTGCCTCCACTATACTTTTATTGTCCACTCGTAGGGTTAGTTAAAAGCAGAAGTGCTGACCGTGACGCTGAATCCAATGGCTGTCTCATTCATAGGTTGATTCATGGCGGTCATTATTTGGGTGAACGGCCTGATTGCCTGCATGAACAACCCTGAACCGCAGACCTGCCCTAAATCTCACTGTCTCATAAAGGCAAATGCTTAAAGACTGCAAGATGGTATCAGAAAGCCATTTAAAAAAAGATTATAAAACAAAAAAGTAAAGATAGGCTGGAAATGAATAGATGAAGCAGCGCCAAAAGGGCAAAGATGACGAAAGAGTGAACAAAGGAGGGAAGACAATAGTGAAAGAAAACTTAACCCAAACAAAAGTCAGAAAGATAAGATGTTCTTGTGGTCAAGGGGAGAGACTGAATGTCATTAACGAGCCTGTAATTTCTCAGACTCGGTCAAACACAGAGGATGTAGAGGTTGGGGAGACGGGAGACAGGAGGAGGGTGGAGAACGAGATGGCAGTGAAGAGGGAGGAAGCAGATGACCGTAATTGCATCCCTGACCTGACTTCTTTTATCTGTCCCAGAGAGAGCTGGATACGGTCTCTTTGCTGAAGAGAGAAGTCAGGTCTGCCTCGTGCCTTCAGTGATTTACAATATTTTGGCCTTCACCCTCGTTCTGCCGTTCACACAGCAGCTGGTGCAGGAATGTTAACACAAGCACACAGTTACACACTTATAGGGGTACACTGCTGTATATTGAACAACTGCAACAGCAGGTGCATGCACTTTCAGCACAATGAGAGCCAAATCCATTAATTCATTGGCAGGACAATATTCTTTGACAAAATATTTTGGCATCGGCAAGCACGTTGGCAGCTATGTGAAAAGTAATTGCAACATTACAATTTTGTTTTTATTTATTCACACTTGAAACGATTAAAAGGGCATTTATTGCTCAAAATTGACTATTTGCTTTTATTGTCATCCTCGATAATAAAGTTTATTGTCCCAACTGTAAAATAACTGACATATTTATCACAAAAATGTTTGTTATACTGTATGACTGTTAAATGATTAGATTTTTACACACGATAAATAGATTGTTATTTGCAATTATCATCATCAGTGTCAACTTCAACAATGGGTATAGGGCGGGCTCTAATCGCAAGCACTTGATTGACCTTTGTTAAGCCCCGCCCCACTTAATTATTGTTGCTAAGCCATAGAAAATAATGTCATATAGATTAATGACAGTGGCAGATTTACCACGCAAAATACGTGACGTAAGTTTAGCACGTTACACAACTGAACATACGTACTTACACATACCAGCGGTCCCCTGGGTGAAAGTCCTGGGTTTGTATCATAGATTAGTATAATATTAATAAATAAATAAATAGAGCATGTGTGACGACACCCATTGGTTTGTGGAGATCTGCTACGAATCGTCGAGTTTGCCGTTACGGGCGCAGCCATCCTGGTTGCGGATGTGACGATTTTAGACGAGAGGGAGGAGTGAGGGAGGAGCTGCTTACAATCTACGTTACACACTTTCAATGGCAATCACATCAACCCCCTGCTTTATCGCCGATTTTAAAATCAACAAGACCATAATTCAAAAAATGAACATCATTCTGTGTTGCAGAAGACTTAAAACTAGCTATTGAGACCATAAACTCATTATGAAAATGTTTACTGAGGTAATAAATCAAGTGAGAAGTGGGTCACTTTCTCACAGACTACACAAACCGACCTCCATTTGCAACCGCACGTGTCGCCCCCTGCTGGAATTCAGATAGAATGCAGGTTTAAGGCACTTCCGCATTTGCAGCACTTCGCTGAACCGGATGCACTGTCCTTCAGTATCATACAGTCTATGGTTTGTATGCAAGGTTATACTTAACTAAGTTGAACACAAAACAGAAAATTGAGTAGATCAGCAATGAAAGCAATGCATGGAAGTGTGTCATGTGTGCTGTGCTGCTGATAACCCTCCAATGTCTCCAAGACAGTGGGAACTCTAGTATTACAGGTCACCATTAGTGCAAATAAAATGTCAAATGTTATATTGTACTTATATAAGCCTGCTTGAATGCTTACCATAGAAAAACATACTTATTTATCAGTTCATGTATTTGTGTATGTACAAGGAATTTACTTTCACAAGAGAAAAGGCTTTTAGCATGAGAACTAACCAATGAGTTGCAACGCAAATGCAATGCTGTCTTATTGGAACTCGTCTTAGAGCAGATAAACAGTGGTTAATACATTCTTTACATTGTTTTGTTCTTGTCTTTTTGTTTTGAGAGAGCTGATGAAAAATAGCACTCTTCAAACTCTGTAGATTCAGAGTATCCGTCTTACTACACCCCCATGTACAACGCTTTAACATATGGAGACATCCAAAGCTCGACGGATCGGCCATTCAGTCGCAGTTTAGGGAAGGGGGTTAAAAGCGGTCAACTGAACAATCACACATGCACACACACATTTACTGCACTAGGCCACAGGGCACTGCAATCACAACAAATGCAGCCAAATAGTTTGATAACTTGCCATCCAAACAACATGACAAAGTCAAATATAAGAAAAACCTGACAAACTGCACTATAATCTAACACTGCCAGCCTCTGCTTTTGTATAATCTAACAGCCGTGTGCTGTCCAACAAAGCATGTTGAAAGATAAAAATGTCCCTTATCAAATAGTCACAATTACTAAATCAACAAACAAGAGCAATTTTCCTTAGGAGAGAGCACATTGACAGTCAAAGGCGTTTACTTTTGCCTGTCAGAGGTAGCTGTGCTCTCTGCTACCGTTGAAATTCATTTTGTTTATTTTTCGGTCAGTTTAAAAGCTTCCCGTTCTGTGTTCTGCCATAAGATGCATTGAAGTCAGTGAGCTGCTGCCAGTTCAGACTTACCCTATTTATTTTCTTCCTACAAAGCCACAAATGAACTCTGAATCTGCAGTGCTGTAATGGGATTATGAGCGGGAACTTAATCATCCAAGAGCTACAGTTGCTCCACGTGTGAGCAAAACCAACACATTTGCTCGTCCTAATGTGTCAACAGTGGGTGCCAATCAAAATCTTCAAAATAAGACTTAAAAAGGAGGAGAGAAAGTAAAGAAGTTTTTATTCCATGTGTGAATTATAATTGTTCTCTTCCTCTCGCAGGTTTAGTCAAACCTTCCCCTGCCGTCACAGCTCAGTATTTGTCTCCTCTCCCTGGGCCTGAGTCCCAATCCTATCAAGCTGAATCAGGAACAAAGACTGCTGTCCCTCCCTTATTACTCCCTCCAGCCCTGCTTCCATCCCACACCAATCTCTATCCCTCTTGGTCCTGGTCCTCACCTCTGAGTGACCTGCCAGAGCTCATAATCCAAACTCATTTTGAAAAACAGGAAAGACCCAGCATGCTCCAGTGTCGTGCCAGGAAACATTGATACATGTAAAATATTCATGCCGGGCTGTTCTAGGTGCTGTTTCGTTCTGTGTTTAAGAAAAGGAATGCTATGTCAGGTTGTGGATTTTAGCAACTGTTTTGGAGACTTGACATTTTTATAATCCTCTGTGGCCGTAGCGCTTGGTCAGATGGAGTTCTTACTTTGTGACTGTAAGTGATAATGCGCTGAGCGTCATGCTTCAGCAATTTCAAATTAAATGCATAACAAAATGCGCCCGGGCTGCAATATACATAGGACTTTATATGTTATGTCAACTAAAAATGAATATATAGACAATAATAGAGGTTCAGGATTGAGGTTATTTGCTGACCTCATCATTTTGTCGTGGTGGCAGCAGACTAAGCAAGACATCCAAGATGTCTTTATTCTCAGCCACATCCTCCAGCTCCTCCTGGGGTATCCTGATAACATTCTCAGGCTGGATGTAGCTTGCATGCTAACGTGCGAGCAAGCCGGGACATGCTAGTGGTAGTCAATCACAATAGGTCCCCAAGCGTATTTCTCTTTTGTCTGTACTGGGCCATTTCACATACTTGGGCCCTTTCCAAGCTAATAAGCATGCTAAATGCTTGCTAACAGATGGATAGAAACATAATTATCAAGAATGCTTCACCAAATCGATTCTCACCCTTTGCTCTTGCCTTCAATGTCTCAACACACTGTATCACTAACCTGCCAGGTGTAACTCAGGCCTTTCTGTCATCATATAAGCAGGGAGGGAGCAGTTAACCGCACTGTCAGAGCATCCTAAAGTCAGTGTTAGCAGAAGGGACACTTCAAAGAGCTGGATAAGCCAAGCGTACCCTCCATAACTTTGGACTAATGTTCCACTTCATGGTCCTCCGCTCTTTTGAAAAATTATTACAGCCAGGGACCATACAAATCATTTTCCCTGACCAAACACTAACACAAATATACACACACACACACACACACACACACATATAAACAATGTCTCCCTCCACTGCACTGGGTTGAAGCTCACAGGAACTGTGAACTGATGAACTGGAATGTGCATAAAGACATCAGCTTTATTGCAGATTTTCTTCTTGATCTGCGTTTAATGTAGAAGACTGTAAAGTATCAGCAAGCCCAATTTCCAGAAGCAAATTACTCGCTTGGGCTGAGTCCTTTATGTGTTTGCTGAGTGCTGAATTTAAAGACCATTAACATTCTGTTGGTCCAGGACTTTGAGAGATCACAGAGTGTGGAAACTGTTGACAATTCAGTGGGTTGTCTTTGTGCTGCCCGGGCTTAAAATGAATGAAGTAAATTTGCCTTACAGTATGTGTGTACTACTCTGCGGCACATTTTCTATAATTATCAGTTTTTCATTTTAAGTAAGCAGTTAGCAAAGGACCATATTCATGAATGAAAATGTATGAATAGACAGTCAGAAAACTGTATTTTTGAAGAAAAAAAATGGGAATCTATATCTACACAACATCCACTCAGAAACATTCATTATGTCTTAACAGGGTCATATTTAAATGGTTTGTGTTTTTATTGATGTGATGGGCAAGAACTGTGGATGCGTTTGCTGCTGCTGAACTATTATTGCAGTAAATTTAAAAGCTTGAGTTTGCAGAGGGAAATTAAAAAGGAGGAAAATAATTGAAAATCCCCAAAGTTTTTTTTTTGTTGCTAATGCTCAATATTTGTTGCATGTTTTGCAACAGTTACTATGCAACAGGCCCAACTGTAGCACATTTTATCAGGTCTACGTGTTAACATCGCTGATGATGATCACATTCATTAGTCCAGTGTTTTCCAGTGTCCCCAAACTGGAAAACACACAACAGGAAACGCGTCATTATGAGCTATATAAATTAAAGCACTGACTCTGTCTGAGCCCTCCAGGGGTTTAAAAAACACAATGCCAGCTGTCTTAATTTATTTTTTGGGTGCTTTTCCGCTTTTAATTGATAGGACAGTTAGGTGAGAAAGGGGAAGACATGCAGGAAATTATCACAGGTTGGACTCAAACACTGGACCTGTGCGTCGAGGCATGAGCCTCTCAGTATATGTGCGCCTGCTCTACCCACTGAGCCAACCCGGCCACAATGCCAGCTGGCTTACAGAAAAATCTTGTCAATTAGGAGGCTGTTAGGACAGAGGTTTTGTTTATGTACAAATAAGTCACTCAAATTATTATCTTCATCCATCATATAAACTCTCCTCCTGCCCCATTTATTTATAACGTACACCTTCAGTTCATCTTGATACAGTGCTGGCCTCCGTCCCATCTGCTGAACATTACGAGTCCACCTCCATCAATCCAATGAAATCCTCCCAAACCACCCACCATTTTTCTGTGAACAAATAGTGTTCAGCACCTCACAAAATCATACTCTATTCACACTTTCCCTGAACATCAAACACAGCATTCTGTCATGTTCCTCAGCGCTATGTATTGACACCTGAGCTGCATCTATTGACCTACAGTGTCGCTGAAAAAAACTGTTATACGAACAAGAATTACATACAAACTTATATTCAAATCAAACATTATTATGGTCCTGAACTTTATGTTACAGCAAACTTATCGAGGAGTCAGAGGTTGTTAGTGGCTCAGTTGAGAACAGGAATCCTTCCCCTTGCCCTTGAAGTTGGTAGATTTTAAAACATCCAATATAAATGTTGTGCCAGCTATGTGAATTCAGAGAAGTTGAGTATGAATCACATTTTATTTTGTATCGTCCTTATTATGATGAGTTAAGAACACCCATCTTACATGAAATGTCTGTCCTAAATCCTGAAATGTTATGGTGTACGGATGATGTCTAAATGGAGTGGTTGTTTAGATTTAATATATATAAGTTGGTGACTTTTGTTTCTAAAGCATGGCAAAAAAGACAAGAAGGTTTATTTGTTTAATTTATGTTGCTATTTTTGGTATCTGGTCCCTTAATAATGGTTAGTAAAAATTAGTAATGGTGTCTTGTAAGCCCGTTTGGGCTGGGCATACTTTTTGTGAACATGACACAATAATAAAATGATTCTTTCATACATGCATTACATCCTGAGTGATCTTCATGCATCACTTGTCATTCGGCCGGTGCCATTTAGTCCCTCCACAATTTGTTATGGATATTTGCGCCTACAGATTTCAGCAACCTGATGTTGAATGCCAACTTTAATACAGATGAGGTTTGTCAGGTTTGGGTTCCTGTTCTCATTTGTGAACATGTGACTGGGTGATTCTTACCAGTGTTCGGCATGTACATCAGCACCACCAGAGGAAAGATGCCAGTTACCACAACAGGACGCATGTCTCAGGGCTCACTGACTCTCACAGCATTCTTCAACCGGAATGTACTCTGGAAAGGTCACACTTCATGTTCATCTCTGTTAGAAACAGCATTCAGTGCCAATATATTGTAGCCTACAATGAGTCAGGTCGTGCATTTTGGTTCCATGTTCTGCCCCAAAGATCTCAGATAAAACCTTATTTCTGTTTCTTTAAACAAATAAACAAAAAGCACTCAGCAGGGGTGCATGACTCTGGTTGCTCGTCTGGTCAGATGGTGCAAGACGCATGAGCGGTAAGACAATAGGCGAGTTATAAACAAAGCAACAGGTACGACATCAGAGATTTTGCAAGTTTTTACAGTAAAGAAAGTTAGAAAGGCAAACATCTCATATATAAGGTAGACATGTGTGAGCAAAAACTCCCCAAAGGAGGATTTAAATAAGATTCAATATTAAAAAAAGGAAAAGGAAAATATATGATGAAGTTAGATCTCATGATTAACCTAGGGGCCAACACGGCACAGGCTTGAAAAGTTATAGCAAGTTTCATTACTTCTCCAATTCTTCAGTTCAGTTCTGGAGAAAAAGCAGCATGGCATGAAGCCAAGATATCCAAGTACAAAAGAGGAAGAGAGGATAGAGTGGACAAAGGATGTCCAAACCAGTTATAGTTTTAGGTTAAAGGAGCGGAGACTAGGGGACTAGGGGAGTGTTGGCACAAACCCTAATGTTACACCTCTTTTAATTAATTTGTCCAAACTTTACTCAAATTTGGATATTTTGTATGTCGTAGCATAGTTTTCTAAAAAAATCCATCTCTTTTTGCTACTAAATGATATCAAACATAATGGAGTATCATCCAGACAGTGTTATCCAGCTGTGCACTGATTGGTGCACTCTACTGTAAGAGTAGATTGACGCTTATGCTGCGTTCCAGGCAACGCGTAAACCGTGTTTTCAGAACCTTCTACCCGTGAAAGTGCCCTGGAACGGCAGTCAAACCCGTAACTTACTACCCGTGAACTTGATTGTTGTACTCCCAGTTTCAGTTTTTGAGGTCACACACACATAAACAACAATGCCGACCCCTGTTGATGCTGTACAGACGCCGGTGATTAACAGTGAGAAATATAAATAAATAGACATAAATAGGCAACGTAAAGTAATTCCACACATTGTAATCAAAACAATACACATATGATTGTGTACTACTACAGGTTATGTTTATTAAATAAAGCCCAAAATATGATACTGTTTAAAAACAGCTCCACCTTGACCAACTACACTAATTACACATAAATATGTCAACAATAGTAACCTAATAAAATAATATATCATAGTATTACCCTCACAGGGGGCATTTTATGCATTAAGTACAAATTTACTTTTACTTGTAAAGGGGTATTTTTACATGATAACTACTTTAACTCAAGTAAAGGATGAGAATATTCCTGCTGCTCATGGATACATTGGTGGTGATTGTGTTTGTTACACTGCAAACTCCCTCACACACACACACACACACACACACACACAAAAACAGCACAATAAACCTTCGACCACCACCAACAGTGTTTCTCTGAAGCACGTCAGAGGCAGCTGGCTATGAATCGAGGTGCATAGCGGGGTGAAGAAAACACTTCTTGAAGAAACAGCTAGGGGACAGTGTGGGTCTCCTGACTCTGGACTGACACTCCCACACACAGGCGCACAAATCCCGGAAAGCTTCAAGTCCACAGAGTGCTGCAGGTAAACCACCAGGTACTGTATGCAGACTTTAATCCACTTCTCTACTCGCTTCATCCTGCGCTGTTGGTGCTTCTAAAACAATAAAGTAAGCAGGAAGAGGGGTCAACTCAGTGGTGAAGTTAAGAGGCATGTGTTTGTTTTTGAAGTGGAAAAAGCGGTTGAAAGCAGCGCCAGATGAGACTATCTCTGCGACTGTTTGCGTGGGACAGTGTATGCATATTTAATCGATGAGTGGGCAGCAATAATTCAGAGCACTGGCTCACTAAGTGGGCAAGTAAAGCAGGAGGATAGTAGCGGATCAAAGGAGAGGGTTTTTTGGTGACAAGTTTGCATTTGATCAACTGGACTCATCCCTTGATGTTGTGCTTCTGGGGGCCTGGAAGAAGACTGCATACTAAATGATTACAGCTGGTATTGTTTTGATGGCCAGTCTCTGTTTGTAATGTGAAATCTGTTTGTGATGGGCAAAGAAAGGCATAACTACTGAACAATAGAAAACAATGGTAACAGGGTTACATGCCTGTAGCCTAAGTATAGAAAATCCTTCCTTTTCTCGACAGTTATTGACTTCTACTTTATGAATTATTTAGCCTGGTTGTCTTGATTGTCCTCCAGCCTCACTCTCTCATTGTAAAGACAGGAGTCAGTGTGACAGACAGGGACAGTCCAGACGCTCATATACAAAGCCAGCACGTTTCTGTCTGCAGCAGCTGAGATGCGCTGAGCACCACCTCCAGCATCAGCAGCAGCAGATCTAGGAGGGTTTTGGATCACAGCTGAAAGACCGACGACGCATTTGAACAGCGGCAGGCTCGAGAGCAGTCAATGATAATGGCTCACTGGCTGGTTACCGGTTGCAGGTCGCTGGTTTCCGGTGGCTTGGGGGACAGTCGAGGCTTTTGAATGAGCGGAGGTGTCGCTGGAGCGCTGTCCGAGGTGCTGAAAAGCCGCCGACAGACAGCCCGCTGTCTCTTTTTCCAGTCGAGACGATACGCATGAACTGACGTGAACGGCGAGCAGCACAACAACGGGCACACCAGTTCGGCGGCTAACACAGCATCCAGGGTAAATGGGACCGCACGTCGCCCGAGCGTTAGAAAGATGGAGAGATTTATTTTCCTGCTCGTCCTCAGCTGTCTCTGCGCCTCTCGAGTCACAGCGGGTAAGTTTCTGTTTATGTTCGATTAGAGAGATGTTTCCGTGCATTTTGGGGCAGAAGCTCACAGAGTGCTATTTTATTGCCTAATTAAAAGGAACCGTGGAGGGATTGCAAAGGCATGTGTGAAAAATGCTGCCGTCTTACATGGAGCTGTATTGTACAGGCTTTAGATTTTAACCGGCAAGACATTGCGTAGCCTACAGTCTATTGTTTTTGTGGACGGACTGACTGTGTTTGCAGGCTACTAGAGGCATTTCCGTGTTGTCGTCTTAGGAAACATGATTCGAACAATTCACATCTGTCATGTTGATTGATTAAGAATAGAGGGGCTGAATTGCTCTGTAACAAACTATGTTTTTGTCTGTCTCTCACAATACGTGTGTGTATGTGTGTGTGTGTGTGTGTGTGTGTGTGTGTGTGTGTGTGTGTGTGTGTGTGTGTGTGTTTGATGTAAGCAGCTGACCTTTGAATCTAATTTCTGGCAGGTAGTATACACTGCCACACACACACACACACACACACACACACACACACACACACACACACACACACACACACACATAGTGTGTGGCACTATCTTTGTAGGGACCCGTCATTGACATAATGCATTCCCTAGCCCCTTACCCTAACCTTAACCATCACAACTAAATACCTAACCTTTACCATAACCCTAACCCTAACCTAATTCTAACCCTAATCCTAAAACCAAGTCTTAACCCTCAAACAGCCCTTTAAAGTTGTGGGGTCCAGCATTTTGGCCCCACAAAGCTGTCCGGACCCCACAAGTATACTGTATTCCCGGTTTTTGGACCCCACGAATATAGTTAAACAAGAACACACACACACACACACACACACACACACACACACACACACACAGCTTAATGTCGACCTGAGCTGTATATTAACACTGTCAGTGGGAATATTAGAACATTGCATTTGTTGACTACTGATTATTGCTAGACATGTTAATCAATAGAATCCAAAATGTGACTGGACTGAGCCATTGGAAACACATGATTGGATTACTGGGGAGCTTTTGCAACTATAAAGGTGCATAAAACCATCGCATCTACAGTGACGTCATGACACTCACACATTCACACATCATCCGTTCTCAATGAACTGATCATCTGGGGGTTGTGCATGTGTGTGTGTGTGTGTGTGTGTGTGTGTGTGTGTGTGTGTGTGTGTGTGTGTGTGTGTGCGTGCGTGCGTGCGTGCGTGCGTGCGTGCGTGCGTGTGCTGATGACCAACATATACTGTACAAGTGCATCTATAAAACATGCTTTTTACAGCACAAACTACACACACACTGTGCCCGCTTACTGCTATGGAGGGTCACACTCCTGCCATCAAAATGCCTCTGGTTTGCTTGGCATCCTCCCACTGCTCAGCCTTTCCACTGTCGATAGATCACTGTGCTGCACACACACACACACACACACACACACACACTTTAGCCCCTTAACAGTTTTACTGGTAGGCTGTGAGATGTCTGTAATGGATGTTGGCACTGGCACATTGCTATATTTTGATTGGCTGTGCTTAGTAATAGCAGCACTTGAGAATATAGCTTTTTTTTTAAATGCAAGGTAGTCTTCATGTTTGCTTGCTTCAGCTCAGAATACAAAGAAACAGGATACATCACTGGTTTACAGCAGTGTATTTCAATATTGTCAAAGAAACCTCGCCTTAAGGTCCATTAATAAGCTGTTGTGTAGCTTTAGCTCATATAAAATTATCTTTATCTGCAATTTCGAACGTGAACTTTTAAGCAAACCTGGACGAGAGGTCTAGATAAAATGGGTCCGATTTGAAATCCTGTTCAACCAACTCTCCAATAATGATTGAACACCTATTCTAGGTTGACTATATATGTATTTAACGTATGTCTTTGTCTATTCTGACTCTGATAAAGACACAATAGTGTTGAAACGTTGGTCCGCTTGCGCTATTAAAGGCTGCAAATCACTTAGTGTGCTCCAGTAATTTTTTCCTGTGAAAATAGACATAAAATGCCCACAGAAAAGTGCTGAGAAAAAAAGTTACCATCTACTATTCCATGACAACTAAGTAAACTTCGTCTGCTGATGATGTCATGTAAAATGATCTGAAGCTCCAGAATAGCTACTAAATAAACCTGCTGCCCAGTGAGTCCAAATGTTTACATGGCTGTTTCAGAAATTTGCAGACTGAAGTGTAACTGCATTACTTATAGGTTTTTGTCTCCCAGTTTATTTTGAGACTATAGTTAGACACCTGCACCAAGAAAAGCAGGCCAGATCAGTGTCGAGGCGGAGAGGTCGACTGGTAGGAGTGAGTGGTCACTATAAACTGTATACTACAGTGACGTCTTTACTGTGTTTGTGTTTATAGTGACTCATAAATAGAGATGTTCCGGTATTAGCTCCGATACTGCCTAAAACGCTGGTATCGGTATCGGGAAGTACTAGAGTTTATGCACCGATCCGATACCACGTAATAAAACCTTAAAGAAAAAGTACGTTAAAGTAGTTTATTTATGTTCTTTTTCCGTTATAACTGACTGTCAAACTGGATAATAAAAGAACGTTCTGTGGCATTCATGTTTCACAAAGAGTTTAACCTGAGCCAGACTGACAACAAAGATAGAAATCATATCACATCCATACAGGGATAGTAGTATACAGTTGTTAAAACATAATAAAATATATGACACACTAGTATCGGATCGGTACTCGGTATCGGCCGATACGCAAGTTCAGGTATCGGAATCGGTATCGGGAAGCAAAAAATGGTATCGGACCATCTCTACTCATAAACAGTCAGTTGATCCCGGAAAGGAAAGCTAATGTTTCCATTTAAAATGTAAATTGACTCTCTAACACATTCATCCAAATGAGGCCGTAAATCCTTGCAGGCAATTCTCCCCAGTCCCTAACAGTTCTGAGTTTGGAGAATGAAAAAAAAAGAAAAGAAAATCAATGAATCAATCAACAAATTGAACAGTGATGCAAGCAGTGGAAAGGCTCCAGGGCTTTCAAGAGCTGAGAGCTTTAATGCTGGAAAAAAAATCTAGGAACAATTTGGCAACCACCTGCCAGGTGATAAATTAGTACCAGTATATTATGTGTCAAGTGCTAAGCATGTAGCATCCACAGAGAGGAGTTACAGACCTCAGCTGTCAGAGCCAAAGTTGGTAAAAGCTACCCATCTTCTCCTCACCAAATTACCATCAAAAGAGAAACAGACTTACACTGTGAATATTTCTGAGCAGACATCCATCCAGTCAGAGAGATGCAGAAAAAGACTAAATCAAAATGGATGTGGTTTCATAAGAATCTCTATGCTATTTGTCACACACACAGTCATTTCTCAAACACATTACAAATGCTTTAAGGATTGTTTGGTAGACACAGCACAGTGCATTATTCATTAAAAACCAACTCCCCGGGTCGCTTATGTTATTGTTTCCAGGCGGCAGCTTTGCATGAAATTAGATGAGCGAAAATCACTGAACACAAAGTTCGTCATCAGTGTCAGAGGATAAGCAGACAGTGTGCAGGGCTCGTGTTCACGGTCCAACACTGAAATGATAATGTCCTTAGCTTTACCGTGCACATTAGAAACATCATCAGATGTGTCTTGTGGTGTCTTTTAAATCCTCTAAATGCAACGCTGCTCTCCTGAATTTCTTCAAATGTGTGTCCTTTAGACCTACTGGGTATCTGGGGCAGCCTCATTACTGTTCCCTCTGAATAGCCACTTTAACAGGGCCCGGAAAGGATGGGAGGGAGGAAGGTGTGTGTATGTGTGTGCGTGTGTGTGTGTGTGTGTGTGTGTGTGTGGATGGAGTTTGCACTGTAACAAACACAATCACCACCAATGTATCCATGAGCAGCAGGAATATTCTCATCCTTTACTGGAGTTAAAGTAGTTAATACCCCTTTACAAGTAAAAGTAAATTTGTACTTAATGCATAAAATGCCCCCTGTGAGGGTAATACTATGATATATTATATTATTAGGTTACTATTGTAGACATATTTATGTGTAATTAGTGTAGTTGGTCAAGGTGGAGCTGTTTTTAAACAGTATCATATCATCTTAGTAAATTGAATATGCACCACTGCATCTTTGTAAAGTAACTGAAGACACTGCAGAGACGCGGGAGAAGCAGAATTATGTGTGTGATTATCGGTTCATTAGTTTCCTTGTAGTCAATTGTGTGAGCACAATTAGCTGTTTGTAATTATTAGCTGTTTGTAATCTTGTGTACAACTTTTTTTTTTTAAAGCAGTCTACTGCCCTTTTATCCAGAAGCTTATCACAGGGAGTGTATCACAGTCACTGCATTCATTTCTTACAGATATGTTGCATCAGATTCAGGGGCTTTGGCAGGTCAAAACTTTATTATGTTGCAATTGCAGGTAACAATGCTAGAGCTGCTTTTGCAGTGCTATTTGTTTACCATATTACTTTCAAGAAGACATAAATAGACATTGGCAAATGGCCACTACAGTTAACTTGAGTTTCCAGGATGCAGTTGGCAAACACAGTAAGGAAGGCTCCACCAGTCCATCTCATTCACTCTTACTGTAGCAAAGCAAGTGATGACAGCTCTTTGTTACTCCTTTACTACACAATCAGTGGGCCTGTTATTTTCAAAATGTACAAAGAATGAATTGATTCAGTTTTTATTATCAGGTCGTGCAAAGACACCACAAAATCATATAAGCCAGATCCAGTGCTGCCTATGTACATTTTAAAACAAGGCTACAAAAAGTTGAAAAATAAAGAAACTCAAATTTGAAACATTTTCAAAAGGTCAGATTTTCTTTTCACAAAATTCATAAATCACAAACAAAATATAGACTGTATAACAGTCCATCTTGGCTATATTTTATTTCAGTCGAGCCATTTCATAAGAAATGGACACTCTTAAATCATCATAGTTTGTCCAATACAAAAGAACATGATATTCACTTTCCACTTCTCCCAAATCACACAGCTCACACACTCTGAATATCTTTTATTCTACCTTAAAAAAAAAAAACAGAGTAAGAATATCAGTTCTCAACGGTCTTTGGCTTCTAGATAATGAGATGTAACATATGATTCAGGGCTATACTTCTGTTTAATATGCATATATGTCCTTAATTTAGTTTTTGACAAAATATCTTTCTTAAAACTTGAATCCATTTGGTGTGGGTTTTTTTTTTTTGCTGCATGCACACAGGTGTTTCTGGTGTGCAAGTTGTAGATCTTTATGTAAATACAGAACAAGTTTTAGGTTAGTTTAAGGTAAAGCCAGAACTAATTTATAAGCTTGACTTGACTGCTGATGTATTTCTGGAATGCAGAATTAGGGCGTTCCACCTGCGTCCCAGCTCCGGTGGTCCGCAGCCCTCCGGAGCAGATACGCAGAGCTTCTATTTATGCCGGCCGCCGGAGAGCTCCGCAGCAATTCAGCACACGGCAGATAGTGCGGGACAGGAAGTCGAGCACAGAAACAAAATAAAAATCTGGTTAATTTTCAAAATAAAATACACCGTGCTCACGGCGGCTCATATTTCCCTGCACTACACCTTGAAAACACAGCACAGAGTTGTTTCCCCTCTACTCCTCTGGATGGAAACAAACAATGTTTTGTGGTTCTATTCTACGTGAATTCGCGAGATCTCGTGGGTCCTTGTGACTACAGCTGTCAGTCATGGCCGCAGCCGCACTGAGTGTTTGTATCAACATATTACTGCTGCTGCTTCACCTCATCAGCCTCTTCTTTGTTTTAAAAATCCTCTTTGAGTTCCTCTTTGAGAGCTCGCCGATGGTTTAGTGAGACACAGATGAATAGAGCGATGGCCTCGTGGTTGATAGTGAGAGCTAGGGATAGACCGATTATCGGGCCGTTTTTTGGCAGTTTGCAGATTGTCTGTATCAGCGTTTTATTTGCCTGATAACCAATACAGTTATGAACTTTATCAAAAGTGCGTTTCTTTGGCTCCGCTACAGCTCTGTGTCTGTCCCTCCGCTTCGGTTTCACTCCCCACTGAGTCTGACTTAATGTCCCGCCTACAACACTATCTGACTCTCTCTTACTGTGAATTGTGTTGAAAGATTCTAATTTATTAAATAATTGCTTAAAGCATTTTGAGGTTGTAACGTTCCAAAATCTTAATTTTGACTTTGACTCATTTTCACTGTAAATGCATGTCGGTTCCAAATATCGGTCGATCCCTAGTGAGGGCTCATATGTTCTTAAGATTTCAGATCTGGTGGCAACACTATGGTTAAGACCAAACAGCAGGAGCTAGCAACACAAAGAAAATAATTTAGATTTGAATCTTTTTCTCCTCAGAAAATGTTTTCAATGTCATTTTACTTGGAAGCTTTTCTTTAACCATGTAAGCATGGCTCTTTTTTTGCTGAAAATGGAATGAAACAAGTATTATAGTACAAATTGGTGCAATCATCTGGACACCGGGCCTGTGGGAGAAAAAGATTGCGATGCCAAAAAGACTGACGTGGTAGTGGCAGCTCGCTGACACAGTCTGTGGTCTGTACTGTGTCACGTCTGAATGCGTGCAGGTGGAGGGGGTGGGGGGGGGGGTCAGAGCTGCCATTGGAGGGAATAATCATGGCATATTCTGCGTCAGACTCATTAGTATGTGTACATGAGTGTGTGTGTGTTGTGATTCTTGAAGCCTCATTTATCAAAGCATGTGTAAAACAAGTTATAAATGAGTGCGTAGGGATTTGTCCGTACGATCAAGAAAATTGGTATTTGTGCACGTGCAGGCTCGTTTACACACACACACACACAGGCTCCCAGAATATCATACATGGTCAGCATCATTAATGTAGAGTTACTGTATACAATCAGTTATTACAGTATGCACAAATGAGGTGCGGATGAAATGCTGTTCTGGCTGTTAGTTCCCTAAATATACTGTGTAAAGGTACACTTGTATTGTTTCGCAGCTAAAAAAATCTCTGTAGTCTTAAATGAAATGTAGCTAAACCAAGCTGTATCATTCCACACATTCACAAGTAACTTGTCTAAAGATAATCTATATAAATACTGTAAAGACACAGCCTGGGGAAAGGTGAAAATAAAAAATAAAAACATAATGAATGATTATGAATTTGATTGATTTTAAATTGCTTCTTAATTGTTGCATTTGTTTGCTCAACAGTTTGACAGAAAATATACCTCTTTTAGTTTAAATGAATGTTGCATAACGCCTTTATAGCAAGTTTATTTGTATAGCACACAGCATTTTAAGTACAGGGGGAATTGAGTGTGCTACAGCAGAGCATAAAAATAATGTTTTTACTTGCCACTATAGGCAGTCAAATCCTGTGGGGGGTTTTGTGGTGTCTCACTCACACACACACACACACACACAGACACACACACACACAAACACAAACACACACACACACACACACACACACACACTTGTCTCCTCTTACAAAAGTGTTGTCGAATCACATATGAGTCAGAATTTGTTTTTTTTATGTTGTGTTAATGTAAATGTGACAGTTAAGGTGTAAACATGTGTGTGTGATTTTCAGCGTGTATGTCAGTCAGTTTCCCATGATCAACCTTTGTGCCTGGAGATGCGAGTCTGGCTTTGGGTGGGGGGGCCTCAATCCTCATTCAGGGGCCAGTAGTCACGCACACAGTTTTTGTTAGGGGAATACTTGCAAGAGAGGGACACAGATGAGAGACAATAAAGGTATGCAAAAGGGAGAAAGTGCTAGCATTAGAGCCACAGGAGAGAACGACGAACCCAGAGAAAGATGGGGAGAATGCTAGAGGCAAAAAGAGAGACTATTATTCACGTTCTCCCCCTCCACCTGCTTGTGACATCAATCCTACCAGGCAGGCAGCTACTGTAGGCGTTACTTTACCAGCTCTGCCCGACTCCACAGAGAGAGAGAAGCTACAGTAAGACTGGAGTGAAAGCTAATATCATGGCCTTATATCAGGCTGTGGGCTCCTGGAGCATTATTGGCACCAACTGATTTGAGATTTCATTAGCAGTGTGCATGTCAAATAATCAACCTCATGGCGCTCCTTTGCCTTTTTGAACTGGCAGGCATTCTCTCTGCACACAATGCTGCATTGGTTTTCATACCCTGCCTTTTGACATTTAATTAGAGAAAAGTGTGTGTGTGTGTGTGTGTGTGTGTGTGTGTGTGTGTGTGTGTGTGTGTGTGTGTGTGTGTGTTGGAAAGAGCGGGAGAAAGATTCTGTTTTGCTATCCCACTCTCCCCACCTCAGCATTCTCGTGGCCAGCGGGGTTGAAAAAATTTGATTTCCTGTTTGTAGATAACTCATTTCTCTACAACGAGACAACAACAAGACAATGCACAGACTCTGTCTGATGGACGCACACATGCAGAAAACACACACATAGAGCCTCCTAAACACACACACAAAGTGCTCTGTGGCCCTTAAAAGGAAGACATCGTAAATTCATCCACAATTAAAATCTATAGGCGGACAAAAATCTAGCCTCAAAACAATTCCATTTATAAGCTGCACATCTGCTAGCATTGTAAACTAGCTGATCAGCAGCCAGTGTGTGAGCATGGGGCTAATCAATAGTACCCGAGTGAGTCACAGCAAGGCTACCATCTCCCCTTTTCACCCACCATCTCCCTCCCGATTCCAATTGAAGTGTCAGCTACAGGCAGATAGCTTTTACACACCAGGCTATGGAGGAGCTGCCAAAAAGCCCCGGTGAAGTAGCTGTACAGAAATACAGCGGGGAGCGTTGGCGAGACGGACAGAGATAAAAAAGAAAGAGAGAATAACAGACAGACGGTGCGGATTTGTGTGAGGGGGAGGTTAGCACCAAGTGCCCATTACAGTCAGAAAGAAATAGGTGTTGAAAGCAAAAGTGAACAGATGAGGTAATACAGGAATCCTTGTGAGTTGGATTTGCTCTGATAACAGAGATACAGATCCAAAAGCTCTTGTATGAAACAAACGGTGGGACAAAGAAGAAGAAGAAGAAAAGAGGATATCCATTAGAGGAGCTCCCTTTTGTGGTTTATGCAACATTTCAAGCAGTCCTATGGAAAAATGGTGGAACGGATTTGGAAGTCTGTTAAGAAAATGGCATTACGGCAATTATAAAACATGACGTGTTACAGTGTGGCTCCGATGCGTAGATAGCACTTCTGTATTATTCACCAGATGTTTTAGCTTATAAATGAGACACATTAACGCCTCGTGTTTGTGTCACACTGTGATCCTCCTAACTTCTGAATGTGTTTTTGTTCATCCACAAGGACGAGACCACGTGTCAAGGTCTCCTCAGACACATGCAAGAGCAAACTCCAGATCAGTACAAAACCCTGATGGCTCTATCAATGGCACATTAACTATGGATGAGGGGGAGCTAGCATCCCTGCCAGCTGTATGTGCGCTAACCCCCTAGAGCATAGCGCGACCGCCGCTCACACAAGCTCTGAGAGCATGTTAGCAGGGAAAACAAGCGGCAAGCAATGCCAAGTAATCAACATGTGTCAATTTATAGCCGCTAACTCCCTCGTGGCCTCAGCCATTATGGCTGCAGCACAAAGTTGTATGTCTTCCCCCAACCAACGTGTTCCTTCAAATGCATAATATTCACTTTCATCTTCCATACAAAGTGACTTGTTTACTTGCTATTAGCCGTGAATAGAGCTAAAGTGGTATAAGATGCTAAACATGAATTATTAGCTGCACAGTGATCCCCTAAGGGATTCAAATAAAAGAGCAGGAAGTGCATGAGGCCTGTGCCTGCTTCTAAAATACCAGGTAACAGTGAAATATAATTTAGCTAACTGGCAGTTTCCAAGTTAGTTCACAAGCTGACAGAATGATTCATTGGCATCCCGGAGAGGAGAGCCAGCCCCAGAGCCCTGACTCTTACTAATGCATTTCTAACTATTGCATAGCTGTAATAATTTGGTACAAATCAATTATATCTCCCCACAGTGGTAGATGGAGGCTGGAACACCACCATGCTAGCTCTCATGATCTCTTAGTCTGCTGTCTGCTCAGGTGTCTTACTGAATCAGACTGTTCAGAGCAGGTGCACACTCAAAAGATTTACATATATCCATAGTTGAGTTGCAGTTGGGCAGCTTTACCAAATACACAATCAAATAGGCCTTTTCCCCAGCAGACATTTTGACTTGTCATAGTAGGACAATGGCTCTGTTCTGTGAAGCAACAATAACTGTATTATTTAGATTACACTTTCCCAACTCTGGCCTATATAAAACCTCTCTCTCCAATTTCAGGGTTCACATTCACATTTCACATTCCTGCTGGAACATGTTCGGTTGTGTAGTATGATATAAAATAATAAAGTGGTTTTGAGCATTAATACATGTAAACTTAGAAACACAAAATACAAGTATGAACCTGAAAATGAGCATAATAAGTCACCTTTAAAACTGAATTGCTTCGTTTTAAATTGTTTTTGCACCACTAAAGGACATTATGAACTAAAAGGGTGAGTTCTACATTTTCACCTCACCTTTAGGTCCAATCTTGATACAGGGCCTCTTTTACAAGATTGGACCTAAAGGTCCAATCTTGTAAAAGAGGCCCTGTATCAAAAACTAGGTTTTAGAGACAGACCGATATATCGGCGGGCTGATATTATCGGTTGATATTAGGCATTTTCCAAACTATCGGTATCGGCATTTATAATGGCCGATAAATGAATATTTAAAAAATAAATTAAAAACGGACGAAACACCCTTCAACCATGTTATGAGTGTTGGCGTTGCATAGTTTGTCCACTCTTTGAATTTTTGTTTTTGTTCAAAGGACTTAAGGTTTCATATCTTATGTTTGTATTTTTATACATTTTATTTATCAGAACTTTAATATATTTTGATGTTCCTCTGTTCTGTTGTGAAACAAACAAGTTTATTTTTAAACTGCATTATTATATTATTTTAGTGAGGACTCATAAATAACTACAAATAACTAATGTTAGGGAAATCTGTTTTGTTAAGCGTTTCTGGATATATTTAATAAAAAATGTATATCGAAATATCGGATTTTTAAATCACCAAATATTATATATATCGGTCATGCTCCACTAGGTTTAATACCTTTATTATTTCAAGCGTGATTATGCTTGAAATATAATCCTAAATAGATTGATGTTTCATTAAATTATCACAAACTCGCAAATACACAGCAAACCTGCCATGGGGTAGTACGCCTGCCGTACTGAAGAACCAGTTGTTTTGTCAAGATTTAGACAAACTTTAATGAAGCTGCCATGTATAGCCTTGTTGTATGCTCTTTACCTGATGATTATTTAACGGCAAAAGTAGAGAGATAGGGACCCACAGCTCAATCTTGCCCTGGGGCCCCCTGGTGTGTTAATCCATCCTTTCCTAACCTCCTTATCCCTGGTATTAACGTACAATCTTTATCTATTAGCTGGTTAATGACATCTGATCACACTTTGCATTTACACCTGATATCGATAAGCGTTCTTGTTATCTCAATCCTGCCCACGTTGTGATTAGACATCACTATGCAAAGCATGTCGGCGGGACATCCTGCAGATGGTGCTCCTGGGTCAGTGACAAATAAGGGTTGGTATGATGTCCAAATCAAAAATATGCTTTAAATTTATTAAAACATGTTAGATGTTTGTTTAAATGTATAGTTTGCATTTCTGTTGGTGTCATAGTATTTTATATTTTAGCCTTTTAGAGCTCTGTGGCAAATCTGTTTTTATCAGTGGCCCCTTGCCAACGTTGTCCCGCGGTTCAGAGCTATTCAGCCGGCTTCTGAGTCTTAACACCTGGCTCCAGTACACCTGCTGTGCCCATAATTTTGGATTTATCGACAATTTTGACTTGTTTTGGAACCGCCCCTCCTATTTCAGGAACGATGGTGTCCACCTAAACAAGCTGGGCAACTCGTTTTTAACAGCTAACATACAGCACGCTGTACAGTCCGCCTCACATGAATGACTGTTTACACCACACAGCCCCTTCGCAGACTCTTCTTCTCTCAGTACCACTTCTTTCTCTCAGGACATTGTCAGCAGCGACATCTCCCCCTACATCCCGTCAGTGGCAATTACACAATCACCACTCTATCGTCCCATACAGACCATTTTAACAATTAGGCCGTCCACCCTGAAGAAACGCTTTGGTGGATCACTTCCAAGGTATCTGCGTCCCCTGGCCCGGGCCCCTGCTGTACCTAGCAGTGGGTCCGCGCCTCTCAAGATGGCGCTGATAAATGCTCGATCCATTACAAACAAATCTTTTATTCTGAATGATTTGTTTATTAATAGGTGCCTTGATTTCTTGTTCCTGATGGAGACTTGGCAGAAACACTTGGAATACGGCCCTCTAATTGAACTTTGTCCACCTGACTGTTGTTTTATCAGTACTCCCAGGACCTCAGGTTGGGATGGAGGGCTCACGGTGGTATATGAAGGCTGCTTTCAAAGTCGGACAGTACCCATTAGAGTTTTTTCCTCATTTGAACTGCAGGTTACCAAAGTTGGTAGTTCTAATCCATTTTATTGTATTTTAATTTATCGACAGCCTGGTTCTAACATTTCTTTTTTGTCTGAATTTAGTGATTTTTCATCATCCATTATTATGTTGGATAAAGTTATTATGGTTGGAGATTTTAATATTCATGTTGACGACTTGTCTTGCACTTTAGCTGCTGATTTTCTTAATGTCTGATTAATGTTTTTACTCTTGGTCTTAATATTGACTCTGTTTGCTCTGAGGAACTGCATATTACTGACCACGATTGTGTTTTGTTTAATTTGTCTTTTAATCCAGATGTATTGCCCAGTAAAACTGTAAGATGTTCTCGCATGTTAAATCACTCCTCAGCTGAGAAGTTTACTGCAGCTTTTGTCCAAAGCGCAGTGCTGTCCTCTCATACTGACATTAATGATCTGGTCCATTCATTCAACACAAATTGCATATCAGTGATGGATAAAGTGGCTCCATGTCAAATGCGTTGTGTTTCCCCCGTCAACTCATCCCCATGGCTTAGTGACTCCATATGCTGTTTCAGGTGTACATGTCGGAGGGCGGAACGACAGTGGAAATCCTCCAAGCTTCATGTTCACCAGCTATATTACAAGGACCTATTAACTGAATACAACAACATGGTCAAGGAGGCGAGAACAACTTATTTTGCTAATCTTATTTCTTACAGTAAACAAAACCCTAAAGTCCTTTTTGAAACCATCAACAACATTGTCAATCCTGCTCCCCCTGAAGTGCCAATTTTTTTCAAATAAGGACTGCAGTGACTTTCTCAAGTTCTTTGTAAAGAAAATCAGTGATGTCAGAAATGGCATTATCCCTTCGATTACTCCACTTTCGGCTCACTCAATCCGGCCACCAATCATGAACCATTTTGCTCCAATCTCGCTACAAGAACTCACTGAACTGGTTAGCAGTATGAAATCATCCTCGAGCCCAGGAGATATTATACCAACTTCATTATTTAAAAATGTTCTTGGGTCTGTGAGTACTTGGGTTCTCGCTATACTCAACAGCTCTCTGCAATCTGGTTGTGTCCCTTCATATTTTAAACATGCAAGTGTTCAGCCACTTATACATCACTTCCAGGAAATTATAGGCCCATTTCGAAAATGCCTTTTATCTCCAAAATTTTAGAAAAAGTTGTTGCTAAACAGCTCACTGCTGTCCTGAATGCACACAACATTTTAGACAAATTTCAATCTGGTTTCCGTCAGAAACACTCAACTGAAACCGTTCTTCTTAGAGTGTCCAACGATTTATTAATGTCCTCTGACAAGGGTCAATGCTCTGTTTTGGTGCTGCTGGATCTTAGTGCCGCTTTCGATATAGTGGATCATAACATCATGCCTGAAAGACTTAAGCATTGGGTTGGTATCTCAGGAAGCACCCTGGATTGGTTCACCTCCTATCTATCAGATATAAGTGTTTCTGTGTCTCTTGGTCCCTATTCCTCAGAAACTGCGGCCCTTTCCTGTGGGGTGCCGCAGGGTTCTGTGTTAGGACCGCTTTTATTTGCATTGTACATGCTCCCCCTGGGACATATAATTAGCCAAGTTGGAGATATTTCTTATCACTTCTATGCAGATGACATCCAGCTGTATGTCTCTTTTGAGCCAGAAGACACTGATAAATTCAATCAAGGATTGGCTCGCAAACAACTTTCTACAGCTCAATGAAAATAAGACCAAAGTCCTTATTTGCTCCGGACACTTTAGCTTCCAAGATTAGTCAGCTGCTGAACTGAAAAATCTTGGTGTAATATTTGATAATAACATGTACTTGGATCAACATTAAATCTCTGACCCGCACGTTTCTTTCAATTAAGAAACATTGCCAAACTTAGAGGAGCTGTTTCACATTCTGAGCTTGAGATGATCATTCATGCTTTTATTTCATCTCGGCTTGATTACTGCAACTCTATTTTCACCTGTCTCAGCAAATCGTCCCAGGACCGTCTACAAATAGTCCAGAATTCTGCTGCAAGGCTGCTGACCAGGTCTAGCAGGATGTCGCACATCACTCCGATTTTATACTCATTACATTGGCTTCCGATTAACTTCAGGATCAAATTTAAAGTTTTGGTTCTGACTTATAAAGCTTTGCATGGTCAGGCTCCTGTGTATATCTCGGACCTGCTCCATTCGTACACTACGAACAGGCCCCTCAGGTCTTCTAACCAGGGATTACTGGTTGTCCCACGCACCCGTTTAAAAACTAGAGGTGACCGTTCCTTTGAAGCGGTGGCTCCAAACCTGTGGAATGCCCTTCCTATTGTCTTACGTTCTGCAGTCTCTGTTGAAGCTTTTAAAAAGCAGCTGAAGACGCACTTGTTTAAATTTGCTTTTGATTCATGTATGTAATTTTTTTTTTTTTTTTTTCTGGTGTCTTTTAATTATTGTTTTTAGTCTTACTAATTAACTTAATTAACTTACTATGTTTTGTACAAATGTTTATCATGTGAAGCACTTTGTGACTTTGTCTGTGAAAGGTGCTATATCAAATAAACTTATTTATATAACATTTCTACCATTTCTAACCAATTAAAGAATCACAGTCCCATTAAATTGTAAAATGGTGTAACCACAAAAGTAGTATTAAGTATTAAATAATTCACCCTCCTAGAAGTTATGCAAGTGTACTGATGAAAATTTATTTATTTAAAAGTTATTTATTATGAACTACCATCTCAAATTATATTTAAAATATTTTATTTCTAAACTTAGATAATATGGGTTTTTGTTGTACTGAGCAAGTCAGTATGCCGTATACATTAATGTTTTCTCTCTATTCTTGGGTCAGTTGGTTTAAAATAATTTAAAATTTCATTTTTACAGTGTAGTAGAGTGCTAAAATCATATTCATAGTAACTTTTTTGCGCAATATCAGAATTTTATGAGAAACATTGGTTACGCCAATTGACATTTATCTGTACAGAGAAACACAAGCAATTGATACATAAAATTGAATGAAAAGTCATGGAGTAAAATGATTTAGGTATTTTAATAACTACTAACTAACTGTGAACACACTCTAATAGATTTTTTTTCATTACACATAAAAACAATACTCTTAACAATGAAGAAACGGATTGACCTCTGATTTCAGTACAATTTCTGCTTAGTCCAAAAAAATGGCACTTCTGAAGGAAAAATGAGTAAGAACAATTCATACATGTTATTCATCATATTACATTAAAAACAACCATGTCTACAATCAAATTTAAGACAATATCTAGCAGAGAGAAAAAAAAATTACCTCTATGTTCAAATTGTGTATACATTGTGCATGAGAGAGAGAGAGAGAGAGAGAGAGAGAGAGAGAGAGAATCATTTGTGGTATGAAGCAAATGAGATGACTACTAGAATGGAGATATTTTTTATTACTACTTTCTAATTACTTCTAAGGTTTTGAACATTTTAAATATCCATATCTCTGAGAAAAGTTCACAAGGATTACACATCCTGGCTTTGAGACTGACATTTTTTCCAGTCTTCTGTTGTGAGTTTGGAATGACGGGAGTTGACAGGCTCTGGCTCAGAGATCATGAAGAGGACATCAGATTCATAGTACAAGAGGAAGTCGGGTGGGTGAGGCCAGGTGAAAACATTCGGGGTGTAGTGTACCTTTGCCTTCTTTTAGCCAGGTAATTTGCCCTTGCAGCAGGGTGCGCATTAACCCGCGCTCTGTGGCGAGCCACTTTTTCTTTACTTGTAAGAGGCATCTATTAGGAGAAGAAGAGAGAGTTTGTTGTTTGCATACACAAGTTTCCACCCACATATTGCTTGCTTACCTGCATTATCCTATAGAAATGTGAAATTAAAAACAGATTTTGTAGATTTTTACGGAGCCCCGAAAAAAAAGTACTGGGGACAAACACTGACTATACTTTTGCAAGATCTCAAGTTTTATTTGCGAGATCTCAAGTTTAATTTGCGAGATCTCGCAAATCCAACAAACAATAAGGCTAACCTTAGTAGCTAGCTAGTAGCACTAGCTAGCTACTAAGGTTAGCCTGTTGTAATTAACATCAACAGTCAACGACAATGTTCATAATAACAGTTCACGTTGGTATGTATTAATTAGTAATGCTTATCAAAATAAAAAATTGATGTATTTAGACAACCATGGAGATGTAATCATTATGTCATGCTACTAGCTAGAGAGGCGTGCTAGCTAGCGCTAGCTAGCACTCCTCTCTAGCTAGTATCATGACTCCTCTACTGGAGCCCCTGATGGATGTGTGATTAAACTAATTATATAAAATAAATATATTAATAAAATAAAACATTGTTAATAATAATAATAATAATAACAATAGACAAAAAGATAACAAAAACAATAACAAAAGATTTAAAGTAAACTATAACTTTATTATGAAATGTTCACATTTTTTAAGTTATTCAAACCTCAGGGACAGCAAAAAATGAGCGGCACGTCTTTCACCCTCCTACTGACTGTTAGCGTTCTGCCTGCATTTGCACCTTGCATTACCATGTGTTTGTATCTTATCCAGATAAGATATTTAGAAACAGATTACATGTTAATACCAGGTGTACATGTGGTCCCTTTATACAAGATGATTGTTAGAGAGAAAACAAATTCCATAGAGACCAAACAGGAAACCTCAGCATTCAAAATCTGAAACGGTTTCATTGCCAAGTAGATTTGCACATACAAGGAATTGTTCTTGGTGTTTTGATGCATAGCCATACAGTGTAAAAGTCAAGAATAATAGAAAATAAAACAATTTACAAATAGAAAGAAATACATACAAATATATGTTTTAAAGTGGAAGAGATGTACAGATTTGTGCAGGAAGGTGCCAAATATTGACCAGGGTATGTGCGAAGTTCACAGTAGGCAGTATAAAATACAAGAATATGTGCATGTGGGGAGATATTCTTCTATTATTTATTGATTGTTCTCTATTTTTAAATACTGTTTGATATGTGCGATGTTGTGTGAATATATATGAATGCACCGTCAGGATTGCTACTTCATTTTGTTGTACTGTCCATGGAAAATAAAGGAATTCAATTCTATTCTTTAGTAGAGATGTGCATTAATGTAACACAAATCACACATCTGATAAAAGGAAAAACTTGATCTTTATAGCAAACTATGATCGCCACATCATCTCATGTTACCTGCAAAATTTCCCAATCTATAAATCAAGTCAGAAAGTCACTACCTTAAAAGAACAAACTGAGAAGACATCCAGAGGAGTTAGGAGCGAGGGGTGGCAGCAGGCCTGGAGGATGTGTGGGAGGAGTGATCTTGTCTTTCTGAGGTCAGAGATGTGAGAACCTTCATTAAAGGACATTTCCAACGCAAAACGAACCTAGGGGTTAATAACAGATGTGTACTCACTCGATCGTTCTCTGGGACATGTTTTAATGCTAATCGAATGTGTTTGTAGCTTGAAACAAGCTTAGCGCGGACCGCTGATTAGCTTACAACGCTAGTATTCGGGGCACAGAGAAAGTAAAAACAAATCGTTATCTATACCACTAAAAAGGCTCAAAATATCACCACACTTCAACAGTAGCATAATGAGGGTATGTTAACCAAAGCATTGAGAACATTGTAAGTGTACAGACAGTTTATTAAAAAGATAGTTTAGAAAGACAGTAGCTACCAAGACTGCGGCCGCCTGTATACGAGAATGCGACTGTCTTTGTAATCTATCTTTTTAATAAACTGTCTGTACACTTACAAAGTTCTCAATGCTTCGGTAAACATTTAGGGACCCTCATTATGCTACCATTGAAGTGTGGGGATATTTTGAGCCTTTTTAGTGGTATAAATAGCTATTTGTTTTTACTTTCCCTGTGCCCCGAATACTAGCTTTGTAAGCTAATCAGTGGTCCGCGCTAGCTTGTTTCAAGCTACAAACACATTCGATTAGCATGAAAACATGTCCCAGAGAGCCATCGAGTGGGTACTGTTTTTAACCCCTAGGTTCGTTTTGTGCCGGAATTATCTTTTAAATAATGATTGGTTTAATGGACCAGGACTGTTCACTGTCCTGTGTGTTCTCTAATGAACGGTGATATTAAGGAGCTGTCACCCTTCACACTCCTCAGCATGGGATACGCAACTAGCTGTCACTCCGATCATCATTTGGCTAATAAAAAACACACACACACACACACACACACTCACACTCACACTCACACACCCTCATTCACCAGGGACATCCGTCATGGCTCAAAGTCACCCCCATCTCTCAGGGTGAGGCAGACTGTGTGCCACCGTGATGAGCGAGAGTTTATGAAGACATCTGTCTGGTGTTTCATTAGAGCTGACTCTCATGTCATGAGGATATTTAAGGCCCGCGGTCACGGCCAACGTCCGCTCTTGTTGTCCCTCAGCGTAGCGCGGCCATACGGAGAGGAGGAGACGGACAAAGACAGATAAAAAGTGACCGGAAACTGTAGGACGTGAGGACAATCTAAGAGATGGTTTTGCAGAAAGCTAAGGAGAAATAACAAGGACATAGTTTGTTTTTAACTCTCC
Organism: Sander vitreus; assembly: GCF_031162955.1. Lineage (NCBI taxonomy): Eukaryota > Metazoa > Chordata > Actinopteri > Perciformes > Percidae > Sander > Sander vitreus. The sequence goes on along the minus strand of NC_135874.1, from coordinate 20,239,430 downwards.
ACCTTGTCGCAATCCCTGTAATTTATATGTAATAATCTTTTTTATCATTTGTCTCTCATTTAATCTTAGCATCTCAGACAGATCAAGGTCTATTTTCCAGGAGAGATTTGAAAACCCAATAATTCACTTATGCATGCCAACAGGCAGTCAGCTATACAATCAAGCAAGGGGAAAACAAAATAAATGCTACACTCTGCTACATTATTCAAAGTTACAAACATTAATGAAAACAAGAGGTATCATTATGTTAAGATCATCCAGTGGGAAACGAAAGTCTAATTTCTTTCCTGCTTTGCGGCAGGCAGCTCTATTCTAAGGAGCAAAGAGAAAGTACTCTTACTAATATGAGACTTTATTAAAAGCTAACCATCGCTGGGCAAAATTATGGACATGAGGTGTGAGGTACAGCTCTTCACAAGTAGAGCCTTGACATTGATGTCAGGCGATTATTGAGAAGAGAGAGGGTTAGCGTGACACCAGCCTGGTTCTATTATCACGTCTGGAAGATGACATTTTGTGTTCTATTCACGTAGTTGACGAGAGTCATGTTGAAAGTCAAAATCAGCTTTCATTTTCTGCAGTTCAATGAACTAGTCACGAGGAGTACTTCTAATATGAGCCTGAGAAAATAACCCCAGGGTTATCTCTGATTGACTGTTGGCAGACAGCCTCTAGCGTTGCCAAAAGAGGAGAAATAGTAAGCACCGTCAGCAGCTCCCTCCAAAACGTGAGCTGCTTGCTTGCTAGCAGTCTGTATGACTTCATGGTTACTCCTCTTGGTTCAGTTGTTTTAAATCTGTTAACATTAATCGGACCACAACTAAAAGACTAGTGTATAATTTTTTCTCCTTGGTCCGGAACAAATAAACTAAACTACAGATGTGAAAGAGACATACAAGTTGGGCCATCTTAGCCTCTGCTGCACTGATATTTGATAATTCTTATCTATTTATTATTTTTGCCTGGTTCTCACAAGTCTCCCAACCTTATGGAAGTACAATAGTAAACCCCTCTTAGGTATGTTAGAGGAGAAAGACAACGTAGACATTTTCAATTTTGAAAAACATTTTCGCATGTGCAAACAAAGCAACGGCCTGTGTCAGAGACCGAAATTAATGTACTCCCTGCAGGCGCATTAGCAGCTAAATGTTAACAGTCGCTGTGTGTTTTTTAGAGTGGCTTTAGTGCATGAGAGAGAGAAAGTCAGTGAGAGAGGACTAACCGAGAGATATTGAGTTTGATTTGTGAATTCTTCAGTCCCATCAGCATCCTCCGCCCAAGTCGCATGTCATGCTTTTTTTAGTAAACCGTAAACAAAAGCAAAGACACGTTAAACATCAGAGTCCCCGCTGATGAAGAGAGGCAGCAGGTCTCCCATCCTGTCATCTACTGTTAGTCAGGCCATTCATCAAAACGTCAGCAGCAGGCGAGTGGAAATGTAACACAGAGGCCTGCTCGGATATGGTGTGCTGTTTCTGAATATGTCAGTGTATACAAGTGCTACAGCGGCCCGTCGTCCTGCGATTACCAGCTGTGTGATTTGTACGCGTCGAAGGGCAAGTGAGCGTTAACCTATTCAATAACTCATTGACTGCATTCGTGGGCTAAATTAGATTTATATCCCATTAAAGACAGAAGAGCGGCGTCACTGGTGAGTGACCACTTCTCCTCGCCCCTATACATCTCTCTCAGTTCTGCTTCACATTACAAATATCAATCAATCCCAAAAGACCTCTGTGATTTACACTCACCTAAAGGATTATTAGGAACACCATACTAATACCGTGTTTGACCCCCTTTCGCCTTCAGAACTGCCTTAATTCTTTGTGGCATTGATTCAACAAGGTGCTGGAAGCATTCTTTAGAAATGTTGGCCCATATTGATAGGATAGCATCCCCCACACCATTACACCACCACCACCACCAGCCTGCACAGTGGTAACAAGGCATGACGGATCCATGTTCTCATTCTGTTTACGCCAAATTCTGACTCTACCATCTGAATGTTTCAACAGAAATCGAGACTCATCAGACCAGGCAACATTTTTCCAGTCTTCAGTCAGTCAGGCCTAAAAAGAAAAAAATTGTCTATAAACAAGCGAGTTCTTGACTATTTAGAGACAGACTGCAGAAGAAATAAAATGGTTTAAGAACACGTTCTGGACTATTAAAAGATTTCTGTCTGCAGGGCTGTACCGGGTTTTACAAGGTTTGCCGAAGAAAAGAACTAAGCTTTGCGGTGACGACCACATCGAAAATGATAAGAGTATACTAAAGGAAAAGCTTCTGTAACTATGGGGAATGAAACCTCAAAGCTGTGCGACGCATCTGGACCCATAGTGGGTGAGATGGTTAGAAAGTATGGACCGGACTGCTGTCATATTGGTCAAAAAGCTTTGGCTTTCCAAAAACTGGATCACTGAGTCCAGGAAAGTTATTTTATCTGCTTTTATATATTTAACTGTTTTAACTGCTCTTCAATGTTTAATTTCTTATACTGCACTGTAACTTTTTTTTTCTCGTATTTTATCTGTTTTTAATTTTTTAATCTATTTTCATGTAAATCTGTTTTTAATTTTTTAATCTGTTTTCATGTAAATCTGTTTTACATTTTTTAATCTGTTTTCATGTAAAGCACTTTGAATTGCCCTGTTGCTGAAATGTGCTATACAAATAAAGCTGCCTTGCCTTGCCTTACAGCTGATTTTATTGATCGTGTGTTTTCTGGCCTTTATTTTAGAAAATCTGCATTTTCAGGAGAGTTCAGACCTCTGACAGTTCACAGTGTTAACAGAATTTAATTAGCCCCTCAGGCATTAAATAAATCTAAATGAAAACAAAGACTTTTGGAGTCATAACTGATTAGATATACATGAAATGATGATCCATTTATAGCTCCATGGTGCCTAGTGGCATATTTTTGTGTCACAACATATGGAGACACAATATATTGTTACACCTCTGCTGCAGGCCAATGATGTCAATGAACTTTTAAGTTCTTTGAAATTATGGTGACCCTTAAAATTTGTTTTATGAGAAAGGAAAACGTGCACGATATGAGAAACAGTGTGAGAGAAAAATCCTTTCATCATCTGGCCTGCACACTCTCATTTAAGACTGTATCCATTAGGTATGTGTGTGAGACTCACAAACAGAGACACACAATCTTATACTTAATTATTTAATGAAACCAAGTCATTATTGTCAAGTTTTGTAGCCTCGATCCTGTGTTCTGTTTACATTTAATCATACTTGTATTTAATTCGGTTTCAGAACTTCAAAATACTGAAACAGGTCAGTGGGCACTTCAGCAGTAGCATTTAATGAGGACTTGCTGTTGTCATTACGTTCAGCTACTGTATGAACACACTGTTTTAATGAGAGAAAGATTTTGTTATGTGCTAAGAGTTTTTATTTTATTTCTTTTCTATATATATTCTAGCATCAGTATTGTTGTTTGTACATTACAAATACACGATAGGTTGTATTGTGTCTCTTTGAAATACTGCAGCAATGTTCACTTGGGGTTTTGGGGGGACTTAATCAAGAGCAAAATTTGGAGCTTTTCCTCACAAAGTTGTTTGGTGTTAAAATAGTTAGGAATCTCAGTAGCCATTAGGTAAGAGCCGACAGTCAGACAAACAGGCGGACAGACAAAAAGAAAATGATAAATCCATAGTGCAATACAGAAAGATTCAAATAAATCTCATTGACATAGTCATGGTTGGTTGACCTCTCGTTACTTCATGGCCAAATTGATCTGACCAGCTCTGTCTTTAATCTGGTAAGGATGCCCCCTGGGCGCCTCTCTAGGGAGGTGTTCCAGGCGCGTCCAGCTGGGAGGAGGCCTCGGGGAAGACCCAGGACTAGGTGGAGGGATTATATCTCCAACCTGGCCAGGGAACGCCTCGGGATCCCCTAGTTGGAGCTGGTTAATGTGGCTCGGGAAAGGGAAGTTTGGGGTCTCCTGCTGGAGCTGCTGCCCCCGCGACCCGACACTGGATAAGCGGACGAAGATGGATGGATGGATGGATGCTCTGTCTTTAAAAGGTCCCATGGCATGACATTTTCACTTTATGAGGTTTTTTAACGTTAATATGCGTTCCCCCAGCCTGCCTATGGTCCCACAGTGGCTAGAAATGGCGATAGGTGTAATTATTACGTCAGTTATGACGTCATAAGGAGCAAGGTTACCTCCCCTTTCTTTGCTTTGTCCGCCCAGAGAATTTGGCCCACCCATGAGTGAGAGACATCATGGCTTTCAAACGAGCAAAGTGGCAGTTGGTCAAGGCCATCCCCTCCCCCCCCTCCCCTCTCTCCTCCTCAACAGCTACAGACACAGAAATGGCACATACTAAGGAAAGCTCATTGTGGGACTGGCTCTAGTGGCTTTAATTCTGCACCAAGGCTGAATTTCGGGAAAGAGACTTCAGATACAGTATTAGGGGACCACTAAGGTCTATATAAAAGAGACTTCAGATACAGTATTAGGGAACCATTAAGGCCTATATAAAAGAGACTTCAGATACAGTATTAGGGGACCACTAAGGTCTATATAAAAGAGACTTCAGATACAGTATTAGGGAACCATTAAGGCCTATATAAAAGAGACTTCAGATACAGTATTAGGGGACCACTAAGGCCTATATAAAAGAGACTTCAGATACAGTATTAGGGGACCACTAAGGTCTATATAAAAGAGACTTCAGATACAGTATTAGGGGACCACTAAGGCCTATATAAAAGCATCCAAAGAGCACCATGTCATGGGACCTTTAAGACTTGAGTATCTCCCCATCATTAAAACTTTATTAGAAATCCATGCATGCAATACTGAAAAGAAAAGTGTTGAATGTCTGAGGTGTGTGCTGAATGTCACAAAGTTTAGAAGAGCCCTGCTAGCAGCTCTGAGAGGAAGCAACTGTGCGTTGAGCTAATTGCTTATGTCACCATGGAGCACACTCTACAATGAAGAACATGCTTATCTTCTACAATGTTTCCCATCTTAGTTTAGCTACCATTTGCTTTGTCTCACTTAACACAAAGTACAGCTGAGGCTGATGGAAAGCTTTGCAGGTATTTGGATGTCAACCAACGTATTGGACAAATTTAAAATGTTGTCCTGCTGATGGCGCTAGAGGAAAAATCTGAGGATCCCTAAAGTGATTACAATTCATCCTCAGCAGGATATGAATGTCTTTTTCAAATTCCATAGCAATCCATCCAATACTTGTAGAGACATTTCACTCAAAGCAACAAATGTCAACATCATGATGGCGCAAAAAGTAAAGTCAGAGGATCAACAGAGACAGTAGGATTCATCCTCTGGGCACCATGAATGTCTGCACTTAAAATGTCATGGCAATCCATTCAATCCGTTTTCAAAACATTAATTTCGACCTTTCAAATCTTCATGAATGGGGATTGATTTTACCTCACACACTGCATTGATCCTTTCATATCATAGATACTGCAGTGTCTGCTGAGCCTTGTGCGCCAGGACCACTGTAACACTGAGGAATTGTTTTGGGTTTCTATTTCTACTCTATTCAATGATTCCACCTTACATAATGGATTCAGCTGAGCCATTTATTCACACCACTGAATTTGGCTTCCTGCCATTCTAGTAGTCATCTCATTTGCTTCATACCACAAATAATGATTCTCTCTCTCTCTCTCTCTCTCTCTAGATAGCTTGTCGCCTCCTGCCAATGTGACCATCAAAGCAGTGAAAGCAAACTCTGCTGTGGTGACATGGGACATCCCAGAGGGAGACCCCGTTATTGGCTTCGCCATCACACAGCAGGTGAGCAGCGTGCATACAGTACAGACACAACTCACACATATATGTAAATGTACCAACAAGGTGGATAAACTATGCAAACACACACTAATTTAATGAATCCCTGGTTGTTTGCTGCCATGTGCAGTTCTCTTTACCGTGTCGAACCCTTGCTCGGAGTCAGTGTGCATTATCGGAATTATCACAGGATTCTGGATCCTGTCGGACTGCCTGTCTGCTCTCTGACGACAGGAGACACTGACAGCTCTGTGACGTGATAAAACGTGATATTATTTGCTGCCAACACACATCACTCAGGTTCACACACACACAGACATTAATCGGATTACTTTAAGTGTGACTCTATGGACACAAACACACTCATTCATAGGAGTGGGGAGTGATGTGATTGAGGACAGCTGCAGAACCATTGAGGGTCACAGTGGTACGCTACGTACTGTACGTAGTGTGTGTGCAGAGGAAGTAGAAATGCTGTAGATGTGAACTGTGATCTTCTGAAGGTACAAACAACACGTGGCATTACTGTTTGTTTTTATTTCGACTGCACTTGAAGACAGCTTATTTCACAGGGGGAGAGAGAGAAAGAAAAGAGATGAGCGAGACATAGCGAGTGCTTTGTTGTTGCAGGAAACATTCAGCTATTACACAAACTCCTGGACAGTTCAGTGCTTGAGTTTTGTTTTTTACCCTTATAGTGTTTTAAAACTTTCTTGTGGCAGCGATAAAGGCACTGATGTTTTCTGTTTACTGTACGGGATTGTCACACCTTGGCTCAAAACACCGACAAGTCTGATCGCAGGTTACATGATTGGCCACCACAGTGTGATGTAGAGTTGCGTTTCTCCAAAAGATGAGTCGGTCTCAACTTTTCGCTGCAGACCCACTGCGTTATTTTGAGTAACGCAGTTACAATCCCCGCCGCAGCCTAAACGCACTACGTGGTCTAATGGAAAGACCTGCGTTTTTGAAATCTCACTAACTAGTTACATCTTGTTTGTTTAATCCATACTAAAATCGATTAAACAGAGGCAGGCTAGCCGTTTCCCCGAGCCTTTATGCTAAGCTAAGCTAACCCACTCCTGGCTCCAGCTTTATATTTTTCCTTACAAGACATGAGTGTCATCGACTCTCGATAAGAAAGCAGATAAGCGCATTTCCTAAAATGTTGAACTAGTGTTCTTTAACAGTGAGGTGTTAATGTCTAACAGTCTGACTACAACAGCAGCTTTGCTCTTATTGTCAAAATACTCTTGTTAAGTGTAACTTTTATTCAACCAGGACTTCTCTCTGCCCTAATAGGATACTTTGAAACATCATCTTTGCCACAATAGAGCTCAACAGTCCCGCCCACAGCAGGTTCCGGAGGTAAAAATACAATGCAATTTCTCCATTGACAATTGGAGTATGAGCCATAAAATTGTAACCGTCGATGGTAGACTTAAACCCAGCTACGACATGACCCTCGAAGCGATTGTATATGCTCATATAGACACTAAAAGTTCATGGGGCACCAACCTTGTTTTGAGATAAATGTCTTTTATTCGCGATGTCTTGGATAAGTACTTCATTACCCACAATCCTGAACAATCCCACAGTGATGCCTCTGATTGGTGGAACTCATGCTGGTGAGGAGGGGTGTCAGTACCCGATCTGCGCTACCTGCACGATCCGTCATGCACATGCGCAAGATGATAATCCTGTTTAACGAGGATTTACGACACTGCACAAATCAAGATCTGTTCCATGCTTCTGCCGTTAGCCTCCGCCGGGAAGCTAACGTTCGTTTAGCTAACAGCTAATTCAGCTAACCACTAGTTGACAGCTTGAGTCAGTCTAAAATAACGTTAACTCAAACTAGGGAAAAGCAGGCTACAGCTGTTATATATTTTACTTAAGGTCTTTTAAAGTTATTACATGCTGTCTCAGCTAGCGGTTAGCCAAATTAGCTGTTAGCTAAACTAACGCAGCTTCCTTTATTCAGTGGTGCGCGGTGGTTTATGGGACGAGTAGTTCCTTCGCTCTGAAATGAAAATATGCACACAGTCTTGTACCTTTGTCTTTTTTGGGATTTTCTGTTTTTTCACTCAAAATGAAACGTATGCTTATGAGTCACGTACCGGCTGGTTAGCCTAAGGCATGGTCTAAAACTCTTTTTATATACGGATTTTTCCAGACGTCAATGGGAGAAATGAATGGGAAATTTACTTCCGGAACCCAAGGTCTCTCAGAGGAGGGGTGGGACTGTTGAGTTCTATGTCACCAGAAGGCCTCTTGAGCAGCCCTCCAGTTAGCTAAATTGTCATTATTCTTCTGCAATTTACAGCCTAACCATATACCTCTACTGTACATGGTGAGTGGTGCCCTTTTTGTTTTCACAACCTCCCCTTAGTAAGTCTATACACCACTGTTGTAGAGCATGATGACGGAACACAAAACATCTGTCGTCCTGCTGCAAACAATGCTCACCATCCTCTCTTGTCGTACTGTGCTCAAACAGAAGAAGGACGTGCGCATGCTGCGATTCATCCAGGAAGTCAACACCACCACACGTTCCTGTGCATTATGGGACTTGGAGGAAGAGACAGACTACATTGTGCATGTCCAGTCCATCAGCATGTCTGGGACGAGCCCGCTGAGCGAACCTTTGCGCTTCCGAACGCCGAAGGAGGCCGAGACTCAGGCCTCTAAGAGTAAAGGTAAAGTGGCACCAAGACAAAACACACACACACACACACACACACACACACACACACACACACATATAAGAATGCTTGCTCAGTCATCCAACATATCCACACTTAAAGGAAAAAAAAAACTGCACACAGTGAGTGCAGAGGGGACTTGGCCTTTGACAAAATCTTGACTGATTTTGTCTTAAGACCAATAAAAATCAATAGACGCGCAAAGCGTGAAATGAATTTTTACAACAGAGTGCTCCTGAAGCTCGCCGCCGCCGCTGACCACAACTCAAAATTAAAAATGCAGAGGGGGGGTCCATACTTCATTGTGTATTGATGTGCCTCTGCGGGCCTCACCCTGAATGCACCCAGCACGAGTGCACAGTAAACCAAAATCGAGAGAGGCATTTATCAGACACGAAGAGGAAGCAGTCAGACCTGCGAGGGATGACGAATCGATGTGCTTTTGGCTGAAACCCTGCTCCATCTATTCCTACTCTCATTCACACTCATCTCTCATGTGAGCTAAACTTCGATTCTTCCTAGGGTGTGGAGCCAGAAAGAGTCTGCACTTGTGTTATGGCGGCCAGTGGGCTGGCAGAAACATGTAGAATATAAATGCAATCATTGCAGAGCACTGAAGACATGTTCTTCTGACCACTGAGGCCTTATTAGCACAGGCGGTGTGGTCTGTGTGTTGTTTCTGTGAGGGAAAGAACTTACAGAAATCAATACCTGCACAGCATCCAGATTTTTGTTTTCAGATTTCATCCTTTTGTGTAGTATGCACATGCGTGTTTCCTCGACGTTGCAGATATGATTCTCTCTCCTGCTGTTTTCAAAAGCCATGAAGCCAGAACTGTGGCTCCAACTCATACACAACGCACAGAAATAAACAGAAGTGCCTCTTAACCACAAACCCACACTCGAACGCGAACAATGAGACAAGATATATAAGTTATATTGAGAGTGGTAATTCAATTTGTATAAGGGGTAGTGGCAATAGGGAAATGATACACTCCTTAAAGAAAAGCTCTTAAAGTTAGACATTCACATTCTTTGAGAGTAAACATGAAGCTACTGCCAGCAGCCAGTTAACTTAGCTTAGCATAAAGACTGAAAACAAAGGGAAACTGCTAGCCTGGCTCTGTCCGTAGGTTACAAAATCCACCTACCACCTCTAAAGCTCACTAATTAACAAGTTGTATCTTGTTTGTTTAATCCATACAAAAACCGGAGTGTAAAAAACAATAATTCCCCCTTTCTTGGCTGGAACAAGAAATAAAACGAAAAATTGTTGTTTTTACACTCTTTTTTTTACACTTTTGTACGGACTAAATGGGTTAATTAGTAAGCTTTAAAAAGGTGCTAATAGGCATATATTAGCTGCCTCCAGTCTTTATGCTAAGCTACAGTAAGTTAGCCGGCTGGCCAGTAGCTTCATATACAAGCATGAGAGTAGTATGGAGGGAGACCTTCCAGTTTTTTAAATGAGGTCGTTGAATCAAATGCAGTTGATGCCTCTATGGTAACAGCACTTTGACTCAGTTCAGACACACACACACACACACACACACACACAAAGCCCGTAAAGTCCCTACCCGCTGCAAAGCGAAAGAGATTTCTCCGCTCTTCCACACATTTCCCACCATGAACACGTTTCACAAAGCAAGTCTCCACAGAGAGCAGGTCTGTGATTCATCACCCTTCACTCTTACACAACAACTTCACAGTTTAGCTCAACACCACAGATCCTCCTCTGTCTCATTTGCACCGCCTGCTCTGGGATGTCTGTTTAATTAGCTTAGCTACATTGGAACAATGAAACCTTTTGATGACAGATGAGCAGATGTTCTTTAAGTTGAGACAAGCGAGACAGTGATTTGTTTAAATCTACCAGGATATGTCGGGCTTTTACAGTGGTACAGGAAATTGAGAAATCCTGTCAGTGAGTAACAGACAATTTAAGCCTACTATGTGTGCTTTTGCACAGATGTACTGTACATGTACACGCTCTCTGGACAAGTTACTCAAACCAGACACACAAACATGGAAAATCAAGGGTAGATGGGATTCTCAGCTGATTGCCACAGTAACGCCATGTGAAACTGCCGTGACATCATCGTCAATGCAACACTCGCTGGATCCTTTCATCGGCAACAATGTCTGCACTTTGTCAATTGTAAGGCACTAGTGTACAGCGTAGTTTTGCAGGCTGCCATTTATTAAACTCTGGGGCGAGTGAATACAAAAAATGGCTATTTAAAAATGGTGGATTTGTGCAGAATGTCTTATGTCCCACGAGTGATGATCTCTCTGACCGATCAGTGGTCTGCGGTGTTTTAACTCCACCTTCTAGTACCAGCTCAGCTTGCTTGGAACAACGACCAAGGTGGAACCAAAAAAGTACCATGTACTATCCACAACTTTTGGTAATGGAAAAGCAAAACAGAGAGAGTTGAGTTGAGTAGAGCCGTGCCATTAGTCTCCTCTTGTCTGAAATTGTGCGCTTAAAACTTAAAAGTAAATTGAACTTTAAAGCTGTTCATTCACAAAACCTTGTTGAGCGAATGGTCAGCATGCATCAGAGGTGTTACAGCTGACGAGTTAGCCCCAGAGAGGCCGGCTGGCAACAGCGTCAGGCGCCCTGAGATGTTGTGCTTTGATTAGTTAATACTGGGCAACAGAGGCCAATCGATCAGCAGAATTGCTTGTTGCTAAAAGCTACTGGAGCATGGGGTTCCTGCCACACGGGGCCCTCCAAATGTCACCCGCTGCATCTAATGAAAGGATAGGAGCGCTCTCTACGCTGCGCTGCGCTGAACTTCACATCAAGCCTCTGACTTCCACAACACTCAAAACACAAAAGGTTACTACGGTGTGTTGCTTTGTTTCGATAGAAACCTTCAGGCATCTACTGCTGCAAACAACGAAATAACACTCACTTCTCTCTTTGATATTTCTTCTGATCATACTTTTAAATATGATGATAGAATTTAATTGAGGTGGGTGAAAACTGATCCTGAGTGCCGCTATTTACTTTTGTCATTGCTTTGTCTCTCCATCACGCTAGTACGAAAGATCCCCAGTGGCCTAGATGAAGCCTTAACTGTTCTCTTCATGTTCTGCCTCTCTGTGATCTTTTGACTCCATCGGGCGCTCACAGAATCAGCCCTATTAGTGATTACACAAAATACATACATATATATATATATATATATATATATATATATATATATATATATATATATATAGCTATAGCTGCTCATGCATGCAAGTGTCTGGCTGTGTGATGCTTGCCTGTATGGAGTCAGTCTTTTGAAAATCATCACTTAATTGCCTTAAACCCCCTGTGCTTCAGCTCCCTGCCATTTACTTTGCTGCACATGTAATTTAAGACATAATGGCGACGCCAGGAGAAGCTGACAAGTGGCAGTATTCCTTATGGATGTAATGAAGTCTAGACTGAGATCAGAATGGGTATAAGCCCTTGATTCACAGAACATTCAGGGAATAAGACAGCTGTGAAATGGTGACACCGACCCTCAAAAACAGTGTTTGAGGAAGTTTCAGATCTCTACAGTAAGAATGTAGACCTTGAACTGCAAACGATGTCAAATAAAAGAGTACGTCAATGAAACCCTAGGTGAATACAATGACTGAACAGTATAGTTGAATCAGGTCTGCTCTTGCTCTACATGTGCACTGAGAACTCAGAAAGCAAAGACAGAAAGAGGAATGTTATCCTCTCAGCAACAGCAGAAAAGGATGATTTAAATCCATATTGATGAAGGTAAGGTGCCCTACCGGGGTGCCGCCAAAAACGGCGAGAATTGGGAAAGTGAATTCTCCATTCTCTCCGCATTGGCCCGTAATTATGAAGCAGAAGCAAATGCAATAACTCAAAAAACGGTCAAAAGTTAAAGAACTGATCACATTATGACGACAAGCAAGTTGTTAGAGTAGCCCCGTCAACATTGAACACACAGTCAAAGTTAAAGAAGCGTGCTGTTTGCAGATATCCAAGACACGCAGTATGTATGGTTGTGTGATCAGATATTTAGCAGGTGCAGTGACAAAATTAATGAGCCAATTAAAAAATAGTTAGTAAGTATTATTAACAGCATTAATAGCGCATTATTCAAGTTTGCAGAGATAGTAATGTCCCAGTGTGCAGACTGCAGTTTAGTCTTCTTTAGACAAAAGTTCTTGGGGAGGGAAGTGGAGGAGGACTGAATCTTATATTTCCTCCCCTATATTAGTAATAATTTCTTTGGATGCTCCCCTTGACTTAAAAATACGCCACCCTCCCCCCATCATTTAAAAATATACACACCGCCACACACTTCTAGTGGGTCATAAGTGATGATTGAGAGGGATTGTTACTGTATTAGTCTATATACATTGTCTTTTTAGGATACCTTTGATATATTCATGGAAATAATTGTTTTTACAATAGCCCCCAGTGGGTCTATAAGAAGTGGAATTGGCAATTGTCAAATTCATGGCAATGTATTCTGTGTTTCTAAAAAAATATCATATTGGTCCTCTTAGCTAGTAAGACTCACAGGGGAAGGCTTAAATTAAATCAAAATTTGCGGTGAGAAATAGTTCAATCATGCAATCCAGCTAACTACACACACACACAGACACACGCACGCGCGCGCGCGCGCGCACACACACACACACACACACACACACACACACACACACCTGATTGTGGTACAGTCCCTTAATTGCTATAGGAGTAAGAAATGGATTTCAGAAGTTGTTTACCGTTTGATATCTGAATGTTATATCAGCCGTGTCACACATTCTGAAGTTATTCACATTACAAACCTCGTCTCTGATCACAGCACCCTGATCTGTCAACCGTTTTACCTCAGAGGAGATGGTTGATGCAAAGTTGTTATATCATGCACAGGATTTGTGCTCATTCTGTGATAGAGCAACCTTGCAATTCGTATTACACAGCGATGCTGACGTATTTGCCTGCAAGCTCAGCGTGATTGAAGTGTCAGTCATTAGACGCAGTGAAAATCCTGATTTTATAGGAAACTATTTTGCTGATACGTTGAACAATGTTGCAGTTCAAAGCCAATTCGCTCCTCGTCTTCCAAACAACACCTTGACTCAATACTTTAAACACTACCACCTCAATGCAGAACAGCCGAGAACAGCCTGCGATGATGCAGAAACGTTACGACAGTGAGTGTGGGGATCCAAACTTTAGGTCAAGGCCATCTGAGACAGACAACGGCAATATTTTATGTTATTAAATAATGTTGGCAACATCAAGAGAAATTTTAATTTATAAGAAGTTGCCGTTAACCACCTGACGATGTCGTATACGTCAACAATTACACCTTTTATGTCATATTCAATATCTCCAGGTCAATACAGTGTAAGACTTACTTTTGTTTTGTTGAAGAGAAAGGCGCCGTTTCAACGAGGTCTTCAATGCGATCGTGGGCCTTTTAGAAGTGTCTTCATCCAGCCTGGAACTACAGTGTCTTTGTACAATAAATCCATAATGATGAATCCATTAATCACGTTACGTAATCTCCTAATATAACGTTATATATCCGCGTCGCTTCAAGCTAGCGTCGTTCTGTATGTTTAGCCTGAAGGCTAACATCTGGAGGGCTTCTGTTTGATCTTAGCCCTTCCAGATGCTGGCCTGGAACTTCTGTGTCTTTTTGAAAACTTTCCACAATAATTCCAGAACGATATATCCACAACTGAAAGTTTATTATTTAGTCATCATTTTCTGTTAGCACCGGCCATCATGACTTCCTGAATTTACTGGGCTAAGAGTGTGTCGACCAATCAGAGGCTGTCTTTCTGATAATCTTCTTCTTTGGCGTTTTACGGCAGCGGCAATCGCAAAGACTCTGCCCCATTCCCTATTCCAAACTTGAAACAATAAATGAGCTGAAATAATGATGTAACAGCTTAAATGTAATAAATAATGCATAGATTTTCATTTGTGCATTTGTATAGTATTGTAAGGGGTGGCCCCAGGGCACATTGAGTATGGATGAATAGTTTTTCTTGTTTTTTTTTTGTTTTTTTACACATATATATATGTCTGTCAACATACTATGTGACTTATTGACAGGGAAATGAACATGAAGTGATGTGTCGGCAGCTCGCTCAGCCAGCCTAATCTGATACAAACAGCAGGGCCTTGTGTGTGTGTGTGTGTGTGTGTGTGTGTGTGTGTGTGTGTGTGTGTGTGTGTGTGTGTGTGTGTGTGTGTGTGTGTGTGTGTGTGTGTGCGTGTGCGTGACCACAAACCAGGGGCCTATTTCACAAAACCAAGATAAGGGATTAAGCCAGGATTTCCCCGTTATCCTGGATGAATTTAGCCTTGACTCGGTTTCACGAAAGCGGAGGCACATAAATCACCATGGAGATTTATTCCGTGCAGCTAACCTGCTCCCGACCAGGCTAACAGCCAGGCTAACAGCTAGCCTGCTCCCGACCAGACTAACAGCCAGGCTAACAGCTAGCCTGCTCCCGACCAGACTAACAGCCAGGCTAACAGCTAGCCTGCTCCCGACCAGGCTAACAGCCAGGCTAACAGCTAGCCTGCTCCTGACCAGGCTAACAGCCAGGATTTATTTAATCCTGGAGCCTTTTCTGATCACCCAGCAGTGGTTTCACCCTATTGTTATCAGCCTGGATTAAAATACAACAGGTGCATATTGCTGTTCCTTTAAGTACTGTTATTATTTAAAGTTGTGACCATTATTTTTCTTAATAATTATTCATGTGACAGTCATTGTTACTGTTATATTGCTGTATGAAGACTGCTGTTCATATTGTTGTTAGAAGTTTGATGAATATATTATGGCAGTTGTTGAGATAATTAGAAAAGGCTGATACAATTTCAAATGTGTTTTAAATGAAGTCTGTTACTAAGGGCAATACATACAATGCTGTACATTTCTATAGTTGACTAATGCACCTTGAATTATTTTAGTTGATTCATTTAAAAAAAAAAAAATCTTTAACAATAAGGATCATGTTTGTTCTGCTTCCATATGCATTGTATTTGGTAGTCTTAGCACACAAATTGTGTTGTCCAGTAAACTGGGACTATAATTTGGGAGGACTGTACAATTTAAAGAACATATCCTAATTGTACAATCCTCCCAAATGATAGTCTTAGTTCACTGAACCAGTAACTATCTAGTGATGTAGGCTACTGTACATTCATGTAACAACAGAGGGGGGGCACCTGTGTGAGCATTGAAAATTGATCTTCATGGTAAATTTCCTGAGTAACATTATCTTCTGCTTACTTTTAAGGCAAAGAGTACAACTGTTAATTTGTGCAAATGATTAGTAGCCTAATCCTTGAATGGAATGATTACAACGGTTTCAATTCAGAGCAGTGGTCAGTTAATGTATATATTTACGCATTCAGTCGGTCCGCGATCGTCTGCTACGCTTTCTCTCGCTGTTTCATTACAGTGGCCGTGTTTCTTTTCTTTTTATACAAATAATGTGTTTCACGTCATCATACTGCCACAAGAAGCTGCTGCTCACTCTGTATAAAGTATGTACAATGCGTATATTCTCCATTTTGGCATCAGTAAATCTGTGATCGACCTCGCGGTCTTTTGAGGAAAGCCGTGGACGCGCATCTATCTGAATTACTTCAGCCTGGCTCGACCTAGTCGCTCCTTCTCAGCCTGGCTTGGCCTTCGTGAAACGCACCAAGCCTGGATGCACAGATTAGACTAGGTCAAGCCTCGCTTTATCAGTTATCTTGGATTTATATATTCTGCTTTTGTGAAACAGGCCCCAGGCAAACCAAATATTTCATTTATTGTACATAATTGTACATTTTTAGTCAATCATAACCCACTTCCACTGAAAGTCAGTTAAATATGTTGCCCCTTGACTCCTTCAGACGAAGTGACGATGGAAGAAGTGGGCCAGTCCACCCAGCTGAGGGCGGGGGAGCTCATCATCATCGTGGTGGTACTTATCATGTGGGCAGGTGAGGACAAAACTGTTTATTAAACCAGGATCACACAGCTTCACACACAGCGGTCCGTGGGAATCTTACTCAAAACAACAGAAAAAAATACAAAAGCAGGAGCATTCATTTGTGTTTAAAGTGATGGTTCGGAGTAATTTCACCCTAGGCTGCTTTGCACCTTGTTACATTCCACATCCACGATGAGCCCTTTAGTATTCCCTTGTGTCTTTCTGTTTGAGGGTGATGAAAGCATAATGTCATAATGGAGTGCATTCATCCAATTAAAGGACTATAAAAAGGGACTGGACTCTATGGCTGTCTATGGAGAAGTGGCTTCTGCAGAGACACTGAAGAGATCCATTATATAAGCAATAAGCACGAAAGCAAGGACTCAAACTCTGTAGCCTGTTCGTCCAAAACTTGACCTCCCAGCATGCAATGTTCAGACAGATGAACAAACTGCACATCAAATATTGAGGGAATTAACCCTGAGCTTCATTTGCAGGTAATCCCTCTCCTGAACTTTCGGTGAAAAGTCTTTCAGCGCTGTTGTAAAAACTTAAGTTTCTGATTGAGAGCATGGAAAAAAAACTTTTTATGGGCCCAAAATTCAAACCAGAGACTTCCTTATGACATCCTGAACAGATGTCACCAAGACACAAGGGCTTCTATCAAGACTTTTTCACAAATCAGAGTGAACATTTGCGTTGAAACTCCATGTTGAGGAGACTAAGAATAGCGATAAGGGATCCACACTGTTGCCATACAAAACAACAGAAAAAAATACAAAAGCAGGAGCATTCATTTGTGTTTAAAGTGATGGTTCGGAGTAATTTCACCCTAGGCCGCTTTGCACCTTGACCTCGAGCCAGACAACCCAAACAACGAGGCATTAGAAAGTTTGTAACTACACCAGAAGTATGTAGTAGTAGTATGTAAGTACTGCGCGATAGTGCCGATAGCGCGGTAGCAGCCGAGAGGAGTATCCATCAGGCAAGTGTTATTTAAATATTATTCTGGTGTAGTTACAAACTTTCTAATGCCTCGTTTTATAAGTACAGAAACGATTTGTACTACTGTAGAAGTTTGGTATCATTTCGGGCATTATTAGTGGGGTAATTTACGAGATACAAACGTGGATCCATTAGCGCCTGCACTAAGCTAACCATCTGATAACGCTAACTCGACCGTTATAACAAGGGAAAAAAGCTTATTATATGGGGGGTTGTTTGGCTCGAGGTCAAGGTGCAAAGCAGCCTAGGGTGAAATTACTCCGAACCATCACTTTAACCAGAGTCGGCTGATCATGAATACATTGTGCCTCTCCTCCCAGGTGTGATCGCTCTCTTCTGTCGCCAGTACGACATAATCAAAGACAACGAGCCCAACAACAACAAGGACAAAGCCAAAAACTCCTCCGAGTGCAGCACTCCTGAACATCCGACAGGGGGGCTGTTGCGCAGTAAGGTATAACCCACCCCCCTCCTCCTCCCCCCCCCGGGTGCCTCCCCCACAGCGGCGCCGGGCAGGTGAATGGTCCCCGGCCACTTCTAGACTTTTTCCACTGACACTTCATGCACAATCATAGTGTCATCTGAAACTCAGCTTCAGGCTTAAGCTAAACACGGCTTTAACATGCCGCCATTGTGTGCATGACTTTGCAACCTTCAAATAAAAAACACACTACGTTTTTTTGACAAACGCACAGAGCCCTATACCATATCCATTTCCTGCCCTCAAACCAGTGCAGAACACGAGACAAAATAAATCCCTTTCACTCTCTTGCTTTTAGGACACGAGCACAGAGGCATCCTCATGCTCATTGAAGACTCTTATTGTATGATTCCTGTGGGTCTTTCGGCCTTCTCATACCTGTCATCTTCCTCTTTTCTCCCTCAGTTCCCCAAGAACAACAACAACAACAATAGAATGCCATCTGTCAACATCATTGAGGTGTGACTGCCAGAACATCTTCTCTTTATCTAAAAGACTTTGTGTTCTCACAAGCAAGCAGGCCCCTTTTATAGGCCCATCTGCTTGTCAGGATGAGGCTAGGACTGTGGGCCCCTCGGCAGCGCTTACTCTCCTTTGGCACGGGGCCCTGCCGCTGAAGGGAAGCTGCGTGACTCTGGGGGTCAGGCAAGACCTGGCCGGAGCTGGTCTGAGAGCTGAGTCTGCAGCAGAGAGGCTGCTCCGTGCTCAATAACTACTGTACCATGGGGCAGCAGAGATTAGGGCCAAATGGCTCCGGTGGTGGAGAAAAACCAACCCCAGGGACCAAAGCCAGAGACCTTTTCATTCTCTCTCTCTCTCTCTGTCACCTCATTCTTCTCACCGTCTTTCAGTGCATTATAAACAACCACAAACCTGGACATTTCCAATTACTGGGTGGCTCTAAGATGCATCCACTTTGTTGAAATCGTCTCCTGTACTTTAATCTTCTACACCTTATTTTCTTCATAATGTTTTATACGCTCTCTGAATTGAAGGTACTGGACACTGTAGACCATTCATGTGTATTAATGTAGTTTTATTATTTTACTTTTAACAAGGTGCCACCAGAGCAGTTGTGTTGTCCTGGTATCTTTTTAGATCCCCCCTCAGGCAAGGAAACTCCTGTGGGAAATGTTTTCATTCTGGCAAGCTTATTTTCCCCCCTCAGGGAATCCAGACTCAGACCCTGGCTGATTTAGGAGCCATTTCTTACATGTACTGTGATGACGCCATTGCAGCTTTAGAGGGATCACTCGGCTCACCCCCGGAGCTGAATCACCCAATTTGTCAGAAAAGACAAAAGTAATTCACTAATATTGAAAGGCTTCTCTGATCAGAACACATGTATACAGTGAAGTGTGTAACCAGGCCAGCTGTGGTATCATTTTGGTTACATTTGCGTTTTTCCTCTAACTTCTTTTATGCTTTTATTATAGATTTCTGAAATGTTACATTCCACATCCACGATGAGCCCTTTAGTATTCCCTTGTGTCTTTCTGTTTGAGGGTGATGAATTTCAAAGCATAATGTCATAATGGAGTGCATTCATCCAATTAAAGGACTATAAAAAGGGACTGGACTCTATGGATGTCTATGGAGAAGTGGCTTCTGCAGAGACACTGAAGAGATCCCTTATATCAGCAATAAGCACGAAAGCAAGGACTCAAACTCTGTAGCCTGTTCGTCCAAAACTTGACCTCCCAGCATGCAATGTTCAGACAGATGAACAAACTGCACATCGAATATTGAGGGAATTAACCCTGAGCTTCATTTGCAGGTAATCCCTCTCCTGAACTTTCGGTGAAAAGTCTTTCAGCGCTGTTGTAAAAACTTAAGTTTCTGATTGAGAGCATGGAAAAAAAACTTTTTATGGGCCCAAAATTCAACCCAGAGACTTCCTTATGACATCCTGAACAGATGTCACCAAGACACAAGGGCTTCTATCAAGACTTTTTCACAAATCAGAGTGAACATTTGCGTTGAAACTCCATGTTGAGGAGACTAAGAATAGCGATAAGGGATCCACACTGTTGCCATACGGTACTGTGCACTGTATACCGCAAGGGAAGTTGTTTGAAGAAAGCAAATAGTGTATTTGACGGCTGATTCAAACTCAGTAGTTCTGCCTTAAAAATAATTGTATCTTATGATTTATCTAATAAGATGGAAAAGCCCTGTATCTCATATTTGAGTCATATTCATTAGCTTTCACATAATATTTAACTGTGTGCAAAGCAAAAGGAAACATTACAGATGACGTGCAGACCGAGCTGAGGTAAGATTGAAAATCTGGGGAAAAAATGGTTGACATTGAATGTGTAAATACATTTTATATTTTATTCTAGTTTGGTGGTGTCAGCTTAGAGAGCCTTGAAATATGACTAATGTGGAAAATGTATAGAATCCTAATGTAAAAGGATACTGCTACTGGTGATTTCTTTTGTTAATACACTGTTGTTAAAGTCTTTTTCATAGCACTCCTATACTGTTATGTATTTCTATTAAATCATGTCATCGCGCTGTTTATGTGCAATATGAAAAAAAACTCTTTTTGATGAGGAACATGATGAAAAGCGCTCAATACTTTAAATAATCATCCCAACATAAATAGTTGAGAGCCTTTCAGCTGCTGGACATCCATCTCACAAATACATGCACACAAACACAACAGGTCACAACACCCATAGCCTTGAGTGTGGTGGTAGTGAGAGGCAGAAAAGATGGTTAAAAGAGAGCAAGGAAGGATACGGTTGAGCGGAGTGGGTAGAATGATTACTAATACAATGGCAGGCTTTTATCACTCCTTGGCTCCCTCTCCTCCCACTGAGAGTGAAAAAGCTCAAGATTGCACTCCTCGAATGAGCTCAGATTCACATCAGATGCAGGAGCAGGTTTAAAGTACAGTCACAAAGTGGGAAAAGGGAAAAGGAATGTGGCCCGTCGGACTGATTAACATTGATGTTTAAGCTGTTACCAGGACCTAGTTTAGCATAAAGACTGGAAACAGGGCTTCAGACATGAGCGGTATCAATTTTCCCATCCAACTCTTGGCACAAAAGCATTTTTTCCCTAAATGTCAAACTATTCCTTTAAGGGTTACAGCTTCTGCATACAAGCAATGTGTTTGAGTGAGCTCTCCTGCACAGAGATGATAATCCAGCAGCCTCGGTTTGATGGTCAACAGTTAAATAATATAATTTGAGGGGTTAGACAATGTTTAACAACTACACAGAGGTCTTGGACATGTTGGGAATTAGTGGAAGACATCTGGGTAGCTAATTAGAGTCCACACATTTCATACCTTGTGGTGTTAAGTGCAGTTTGCTCGGTCAGTCATGCGTGGACCTTTACTGTCCCTACTTATAAGAAACAAACTGGATTCAAGTCGTTAAGGTTGGGTATTGTTTGGATTTTTACGATTCCGATGCCAAACCGTTAGCCTACTTTTAAAACAATTCTGATTCATAAACTGATTCTTGAAAAACTGAAAAAGTGTAATATGTTTACTAGTGATCACATGCAGTGAATGGTTAATATGCTTTTACGTCCGTTTTGGTGAGAGGGAAAATATGGCATTTTAAAAGTAGCCTACATTTACGGTAGCTAGCTAACGGTAGACTACAGAGAAAGTGTGATATTTTTACATCCGTTTTGGGGCAACAGAGGGAAAATATTTAATTTGACACATTAAGTGGAATGGAAATGAGGAACCGAAATTTGCGTTCTAATCCGGTCCGATTCCTACCGGTTGCGTAGGAACCAGGTTTCGGTACCCAACCTTATTTATAACTCTAAGGACATCCAGCCACTATTGGTGTTTCTGGTTAAAACAGGTTTAGTAATACACCTGTCAACCACAGATCCTTACCGTGCGTTCATGGACATCGGAAAAACGTTTTTCCGAGTGAAAACGTCATCATTCACGTCCCTTCCTGTGGGAATCAGAGGTGGGAAACTCGGGCCAGATTTTGCTAACAGTTTCCCAGTTGGTGACGCGTTGTTGACAACTGACGTTTGATGTAGGCGAATTTGGTTCACTGAACGTATTTCAATGGCAATAAACTTATTTATTGTGGACAAACGCCTCTGCTGAGAAACATACACAGACATAGCATGTTTCAAATTATTCATAAATAGGCCTAGGTATATATATAAAAAAATAAAAATAAAACACCACCACCTTATCCGTGTCCTTTCCCGTTCGTTGTCCTGCAGATAACACAAACACCTGACGATGTGCTGTTTGTATGCTCGCATAAGAAAACAGCAGCAAATCATTGTGGCCTCCATGTTTTCACACACCTGATGCTCTAGGCTACGGCCAACAGTTGGTGGCAGTCATGCAACAAGTTGTTATGCCAAACGCCAATATAACAGAAGAACAACACGCATCCCGACCATCCTAACCATGTGAACACTGGTAGACGGAAAAACAACGTAATCACGGGGGCGGTCCCTGTCATTCCGAGGTGGCATGAACGCGCCATTAATCACTTACATCTTATGGTGACGACTCTAAGAACTCAACATTCCACTTGGGCCCTGTGGTGGCAAACCACTCTTC
This sequence comes from Sander vitreus, assembly GCF_031162955.1. Taxonomy (NCBI): domain Eukaryota; kingdom Metazoa; phylum Chordata; class Actinopteri; order Perciformes; family Percidae; genus Sander; species Sander vitreus. Next base: position 20,216,895 of record NC_135874.1, on the reverse strand, counting down.
TAGCAACACACTGAGGACTTTTTTTTTCAGTGATGTGTTCTCATGCTACTGTATGTATGATACGTAAATATCATCATAAAATGATATGTAAAAATACGGTATGCTTAGTAGCAGAAATGGGACTACTTTGTGACGAGACAACAGAGCAGTAAAAAATACACTGGATTCTTTTTTAAAACATCTTACACACGTGTATTTTGTATTAAACTACAAACATGCCTGGAATGCATCATTGTGATATTACAGGCAAGTTGGACTATTTCATAAGTTCTTTAAATATAGTAATGAGATCCACCAAGAAGCATGGTTTAGAAAATGAACTGCTTTATTAGTGCTATCATGTTTATATTAATTGAATGAAGTGTACAGGAGTCATTGCTTAACGAGGGCTAGCATGGTTTTACTATTATGCACAAGGTTACACAACTTCAGTTATTTAGAATATGGTGTATGCTTCAATAAAATGAAAAATATCTAATATTTTCAACCAAAGTCTGTCTGATCTTAATTGTGAACAATGGCATTAACAAGTGACATTTAAAACTAAAATTGAGATTGTCTAAACATTTCTGTGCAAAAAAAAAAGGTCAGGTTACTGAATTTATTTCTAAAGAAAACTTTTACAGAACCAAGGCAGCGAAGCTCTGGCTTCAACTGTCAGTTTCCTCCATCAGAAAAGCACATAGACCATAAACAATATGGTTTTAGGCAACATTTACTGTCGAGTCAGTCAGCAGCTTGTGTAAGAAAACGTGCCTGAATTTGTAATGACTTTGAAATCAATGAGACTTAAATAGCACAACACAATTCACTTGGATCTTAGCCAAGTCCCAAGTTAAATTAGGTACATCTGGTATCCATTTATCAATACAAGAGCAATTGTTGGGTCAAATTAAGGCTGTGGGATTTTGTAGCTGACATGCATGGCTTCTATCTCAGTCTCGGTTTTGAGCGGTGCACTGTTTTGACAAAACCCAACACAGCCAGAGTACTGTAAAGCATGTCAGATAAACAGAAACCGTTTCTTCACTGCTGAGATCCTGCTCATGACTCTGGAGGGGCAAAACATGGTTGGAAAAGGTGTAGAGAGGTGCTGCGGCTCCTCTGATGCATGTGACAGCACGTGTCACAAGGCCTTTACTGACACCCACATACCTCTGCCTTCTGGATGGCTGGCCAGGGACAGGCTGTCCCACTATCTGTACATACAGGAGTACTTTAACAGCTTGCATTATTTAACGAATGGGAGTCATGCTGATTAGTTCCCTGTATTTGGGCTCCACAGGGTCACTTCTGTCAGCCTGTACACAGCACTCGGATGGTGTGAAGTTAACTCTCTTTTAAAGCTGACAAAGATGCAGCATTATTCAAACATTACAACACACAAGTGATGACAACTGTAGTGGCAGATGAACAGGCTAGGCTTTATTATAATTGATGAGTACACATCTTACCCTACACAGCCATGCTCTCCACTCGGCACCTGTGGCACTTAAAACTTTTCTTACAATGTTACAGGGTTTAATGAGACCACAGTGCAGAGTATCCTCTTAAGCAGCTGAGAGTACACTGTGGTCACTGCTGCTCTACAATTAAAAGGTCAGTTCACACAAATCACGGCGAACATTTTACCATGTAACCCCTAGTGGTCATGTTTTGAAATATCCACCACTGAGACCTCTCAATCGCTTCCTGCTAACACCGTGCCAATGTGTGGGGCACAAAAACAATGTCTGCCTGCCCACATATAAAACATATTAAATCACATAACTGCAAAGGTGTGTTGACTGTGATGTCATAAAAATAAGTAATCCAATATTATCAGTTTCCTCGATTTTGAGTTAAATGTGGAGTAATGTCTATTTACATGAATCTCTAGAGGTCGTATGCAGGGTTGGACTAAAACCTCTTGGTAAACATTACCAGGATTACATGAAACATTTAAATCAATGACTCTGCTTTGCCCTGCACTATATCTTCCACCAACGTTTTCCCCTCCAATCAAACACTAGGCTTCAAAGGTTGTACAAGGGTGGACAATGTAACAGTACACTTAATATGATGTTCTCCAATATGCCTGCCAAATTTGTTGCATAACTGTCAATTCTGCTAGCTGCTGTCATTTTCAGAAACAGATGTGAGGCTATCATCAGCCCAAGAGGCAAGAAATCAACAGGAACAGATAGGAAACGTGTCAATACAGGCTGGACTGTCCTAATCATATCCAGAGTAAACATGAATAGAGGATACCTTTGCACTTGGCACAACAGCAAATACTTAGAACATTTCAAACAGCAGAAAAACAAAACATGCACATACACATTAAAACATGCAGTTTCAAATATAGTAAAACATTAAGATGCTTGCTCCTTAGCATAATTTCTATATTGTCAACATGGGGGCATGCATAGTTAACAAAAATAGAGAGCCGCACTTAAACAAAAATAAACACTACATATATAAATAGGAAAGAAGAACAGTACAAACATTAATATTAAGTGCCGTTGGTACAAGGTAAAACATTAGCCAAATTTAGGGAAATGGGCTCCTTTCAAAGATTTTTGGGACCTTGGCAAAGCGCTTGTGTGTTGCGTAATTCCTGGCCTGCCATTCACGGAGGGTCATTTTAGGCATTTGGATTCCAAGCCGTCTTTGGTAGTTCCTAAAAATAAGCACAGATCTGTATTTTGCGTTGGCTGAAACATGTCTGCTTTAGGACTATTTGAAATCCACACCTCTTCGTAACTATGAAGAAACCCAGTGAGTGTGACGTACCTGCGTGTGAGATCAGAGGGATGTTGCCACTTTCGGCCATCTGTGCCTGAAGCCTGGTCGGCCACACGGGTCATCAGGGTCAGCAGCTCACTCATGACATCTTCAGGAAACACAAGTATGCTTTTGTGAAACCACACTTAAAAGGGGTGATAGAATGCAAAACCGATTTTACCTTGTCATAGTTGAATAACGACAGTTCGGTTGGTAAATAGGACATAACATAGAAGCTCAAATTCCCATTGATACCCCTATCCTCTGCAAATCTCACATTTTGAAACTGCCGCTGAAAACGGGCGAACCTCAACCTCAACAAAGCTGCAAGCTGACGTAAGCATCCCAACTCCTAGTCTTTGTCACGCCCCAACATTTGCATAGGCTACACCACTGACCTGAGGTCAGTTTAGTCTTCTGAATCTAGCTAGGTCATGCAGATCTCCAGAGGTCCGCTATTGAATTACTAAATTCACTTCTGAGACTTTTATGCAAGAAATCAACTATGTAGAGGTCAAATATGGGCTGTTTTACGAAAATGTATGGCTAATTGCAAATTGTGTCCGACTGTGTGTCGCAGTTCAGCAGGAGCTCAGCAGGCTACGTGACAGCGGCAAGTGCTGCCTCGCCGCCCGGCGTGTCCTACTTCATAGACTACAGCTCGCTGTGAGCTAGCTGGATCTCAGTCACGAAGGGGTTACTGGACTACAAAATGCAGAGGCTCTGATGGAGCTCCAAAGCCTGCAGCTAGCCGCGATTCATAGGACTGAATGGACAGTAGCAGCTAACGAAATCCCTAATGTTCACAAAAATGCATTAAATTGAAATCGGACACCATAGTTAGCTTTATAAGACCTTGGGGTAGATGTTATGTAAGTGGCGTGACGAAATTCAAAAATGTAAATATACGAAAGTTATGCCGAAAGTGTAGCAACAATTTTTTCATAGGATTAAATGGGACACAGCCTAGCCTGCAGCTCCGGAGCTCCGCGGAGCCACGAGCCCCGGTCGTCCAGTAACCGAGAAACGGTGACTTTCACTGGGTATAGAGGTTTCCGCTTTCTTGTCAGACTGTGTGGAGCTCCTAAAGTCCGACACGTCTTACTAAATTTGCAATTAACCATCAATTTATAAACAGCCCATATTTGAGCTTTATATAGTTGATTTCTCGCTTAAAAAAGTCTCAGAAGTGAATTTAATAACGAAATAGCCCAACAAACAATGTATAACTTTGCAGTGTCTGAAATATGAGACCTGCTGTCTCGTCTCCAATGTGTTTCTATGGGGTTCGCTCAAACCAATCAGCGCGCAGCTCATCTAAATATTCCTGAGCATACCATATTTGGAAGAAAAGCTCTTGTTCCAAATAGAGCCATATTCACAGGGTAGTTAAGGGCCTAATAAAATAGCATTCGGGCAATTTTCAGCCCAACTAATGTTACATACCCTATTAGGAGACCTTAAGGAACAGTGTAAAATACCCTCTATAATCATTCTATCACCCCTTTAAAAAATGAACATGATAGGCGGGTGTATTGTGGTTCTCTGGTGTGTCTGGTAGAGCTCAGGGTCATACCTGGATTGGCGCCTCGATGCTCTTTCACGTGTCTGGTGACAGAATGAACATAGAGCCGTTTCTCACGCTCCCAGTCCACCTCCCTGTCAAAGATCACCGGCCTGAAAAAGACAAAACATACTTAAAATAGAATAGGCAATTTTTTAGGCTGGACCCCAATATTCGACCATTAGGATATTCTTTTATTAGGTAGGTACCCGATTTGCAATTTTGGTATTCGAATTTTCAGTTGTGTCCCCCCGGCTTCAATACTGTAGAATAACAGGAACCTTAAAAAAATTAATACCTTTGATAAAACCCCCATAACAGCACAGCGTTTCCATTTCAGCTCAGTGCAAGTGCTGTTACACACCAACCAGGCGGCCGACCGTCGGCAGAAAAGGCAGTCGGACTGATCAGTCGGGTCCCCGAGGTCCAAAAAAATGCCTCAAAAAACACTGAGGCGACGCCGACTTGAGCGTACGCTCTGCGTGTGCGCAAAACGTAATACGTCTCCATAGCAGAAGGCGGCTCTTCTCTGTATGGTTTCCCAGAAAAGGAAAACTGGCAGCTGATTGGACGAACATGTCGCGTGGGTCTTTTTTCTCCGGAAATCCACAGCCAGACTGTCATGGCGGCTTGTTCAGAATACGATCTCATATTGTACTAAAATATGCGTTTCTGAAAACATTTTAAGCGAGAAATAGGCCATGCAGTTGCTGAATCTGTCTTCATTTCAGATCGACAAAGGTCCGTTTAAAATGATTTGTCAGATTTTGAGAGGGTCATCCGCTCGCCATTTCCGGGTGAGTCCCGACTGCCCTGTCTCCGACTGAGCATGTCGGGTCGGCCAAAATGAAGGCCGACAGCTCCTACGACGGTACGGAACACACCGAGCAGACTCGAGTCACTGACCTCGCCAGACTGTCCGACGGACGATAATTGGGTTGGTGTGTCAGGGCCCTAAGAGTAGCCCATAGCAAACAGCTCCACAAACTTCAAGCTTCATTAGATCAGGCTAGAGGTGTTGGACATAGCTTACAAATAATTACCTTCATTATCAAAATTGATAACAGAATAGAAAAATAGTACATAACCCTGTTATAACCCTGTAAATAAATGTTATTGAATACATAAATGTAAAACAGGTTACCCCAATCTACCCACAATAGACTTCAGCCTCACTGGTTTTGTATAAAATAATTTGCAGACCTCATCTACATGATGTTAACTGTAGCTAGCATTAGCCAAGCTACTTAAAACAGCTGCTCAGCTGGACAGATGTCTCAGGGATGAACAATACTGTGCTTCGACTTAATCTGTCCATTTACTGCCATCACTAAAATGCATTTATACTCAGAGCAGGAAACTGTCGCTTACACAGTTAATCACTTTTGTGTTGATCTTGTTAGAAGAGTAATCAAAGTGATGCTGTCTGACACTCAGCTCTCAGCTTGCAATAGCTGAGCAGCTGCTTCTGTTCAAGCATAAGTATGGGCCTCGGATAGCTAAACCACACAGCCACCAAACAAAAACTCTGGAATTTTCATAAATTCTTCTTTCTGCTTCAGAGTTCTACAACACGGCTGCCTCAGTTTTACAGTTTGAGCAGCCCTTTCGAGTGGTAACCAAACACACCTGGAACTCAATCTCATTAAAAAGTTAAAGGCTCCACATAGTCGGGCAACAGCATACTACAGCAAATCTACACAATGAGCCCCAGTTAAATAATTACAGGCAATTAACCAATAATGGATTAATCATTGACATCCTTAATAAACAATAATGATACAGTAGAGCTGTCAATCTTCCTCTAAAATACCATTTAAATTGTATTCCTTTTTTTAATTTAATATTCAAATTACATTTGAATGTATGTATGGGTTATCAGACCAAAAAATTAACAAGAATCAACTAGCTAGTAAGGTTGGGCGATATGTTAAAATTTTCCAACCAGCCACCATCAGCCCAGCACAAGCCGGTTGCCATTCGCCTAGGTGTGTGTGTGAGGCATCAGACGACATAACAAAAGCATTTAGTTTTAACCTATTTAAACAGTCTATAGTTTTCACATGCAGGTAGGCCAAGGCAAGAACAGGGTTTCTGCAGGTTTCACCAAGTCAAATTTAGACTTTTTAAAGACCATTATGAATGAAATTTACGACCTATATCACAACATCAAAAAAACAAAAACACATCAAATGTCAGAGTTCGGAACCATCGTCGGAAACAATTCCCCAATTTCCTCATTCGCATTATAGGAACGGTGTCTAGTCACTGTGTGAAGGACACAGAGCACCTCCGCTCTCAGTGTTGGCTCTGATCTAAGAGCGACACGGAGATCGTTTACAGGAGTTGGGGAGCTGCTGTGTGGGCCTGGCATAGGCAGTGTGGAGGTAGTGCTGGGGCCGGAGCCACCAGATAATTGGCAGAACTGGCTGATGGCTGTCGTTTGCTGGAGACCCTTCACAGCAGTTAGAGGTTTCTCACTTTTTCCCTGAGACTCCGGTGCCCGTACACCCAACGTTCCCAGTTTAATTGCTTTCTTGCATAAGAAGCAGTAGGCTTCAAATACGCTGCTAGGAACTGGCTTTAACCAAGCCCTACATTTATTCATTTTTTGGCTATCGCTAAACTTGCTGAAGAATAAAATCCATTTCTTGTCTGTGGTACAGTCCGAAAGAGACTTGCGCCAATAAAACGAAAGCTGATTAACTGCAATACAACTTGCATGTTGGTCTCATTTGTAGTTGTAATGGGCGAGATTCACTGAAGTTTGCCATCACATTTATAAAAAATAAACATTGCAGTAGTAATTTCAGCATCCGATAGTTTGGATTTTTTTTTACTATTAAATAAGCCCATGTTCGACTTCTGACAGCCCTATGGCACAGAAAGAGAGAGGTAAAAATATGAGAGTATTATCAAGGACAAACACAGTTCCCCTTCCACATTGTGTTTTATATGGTCCTACAGCTCTCCCTACAGGTGGCAGAGGCTACTACAGTACCTTCGACTCCTGGCACTGACACATTTGGCAGACGTGGAACCTCTGTTCTCATCTTGGCTCAGCTTGGTGGGATTAGCGGTTTGCTCTGGCAGAGAAGCTGCTGCTGTTGTTTTACTACTGGAGGTGTGCTGACCAAGAGCCACCACAACCGATTTCACCTTGAAAAAACACACAAGTTGCAGAATGCACACTACATATTGTACAAAATGAGCATGTGACATGCAAACAAAAATGACCGCATGTGTGCAGGACTACATCAATGGCAACTCTGCTTACCTGAACTTGGAGGGGTAATGTGGTCTCATAAGAAGTGTCCAGAGTGGTTTCCGCTCCGCCAGGTGTGGCTTGAAACATGGATGATTCAAATATGGGGGAACCAATATTCCATGTCTCATCAACATCACCTTCTAAAGGCTCTACAGGACAGTTATCAGGCTTCAACAATGGCCCACTTACAATAGGACACAAATCCCTAACTGTGAAGGAAACTTCCTGTCCAGACCGCACAGCTTGTTTAGGACAACCTGGCTCAGATGAACATTCAGGATGGTCCCCCTTCTTGGATCTAACACGCAGGTACTCCTTCTCTGGAGTCTCAACCTCACCTAACCTTAGCAGGGAACTCAAGGTAGCTGGAGGCACCTGAGAGTATACTGACTGAGAGGGGTTCTTTCCCATTTTAAGGTCCTTTATGTAGGACATGGAGAAATAACCCTTATCCTCTTCTACATCATTTACATTCAGATGCATTTCTTTCTTAAGCTCCTCTCGTCCTTCCTCCACTTGTCCATCTCCTCTTTTCAACTCTTGTCCATTTGCCACAGTTAAGACTGGCTTATTTTGAGAAAATCCTACAGCAGTGCCCAAGGGATTGAGGCACAAGATGTCCTCAACATCACAGTCAAAGGCAGGTGCAAGATCTTTCTCACACCTCAAACTGTGTGGTGCATTTCCCTTACTACCCCCTGGCTGTGTTGAGGAACAGCACTCAACTTGCTCTGAGCATAGCTGAGAACTCATACTCTCTTTTATTTCACTCTTAATATCTTGTGTCTTATCTAACAATGCAGGCGTAGAGTTGGCAAAGGGGGACACTGAGTCCTGTGTTGCAGGAGAGCTGCTATAGTCCATGAAACACCCGAGGTCTGGGGACACATCCTTCGAACTACAGGGCTTTTTTGCTGGAGTCTGATAACTGTCATCCTCCAATTTTCTTTTTTCGGCACTATTGTTTACCAACTCAATTTTAAAATTAATAAACGGGTTTGAGAGCTTTGTCTGGTGATCGAGACTGGCCTTTTCCTCACAAGTGATCATCCTTGAATAAATGGACAGAGGTGTAAAATGTTTGGCTGGATTGAGCCTATTGAAAATTGGGTTTGTTGTCAAATGCGCTTTATCATCCATGTCTGTTGAAAACAGAATAAAACACATACATCAGATCGTCAGTTAACTACTTTCAGATCATCGTTGGAAAACAGCAACAAAAATGTTTTTATAGTCAATGATTGGAGCTAAAATCAAAGTGATATAAATATAAAATGAACTTGGATAGTACTTAAATGTTTTAATTTCATTAGCTAGTAGCTGAAAATTGAATATTTCAAAAAAAATATTTGTGTTCATTAGATCCATCATCCTTCATAAGTCAACTTAATTAAAAGTAACGTTAATGAGAAGTGCATGACCCTGACCCAAACCCTGTATACAATGAAATCGGAAATTAATCGACACACACTTGCTATAGCTTAGCTAGCTAACTACATTAACTAACTAGTTAACTGGTGGGTTTATCTTCACAAACTCATATTAGCATAAACTCAGGGTTCCATTTTAAAGAAAAACAAAGAACACATCATTTCAAAAGACACCAAATTTGGCAGGGTGGTTTAAATAAAACGAATAACCATTTGTTTTTCTATTTAACGTTCTATGCATTTAATGCATTATTTAGCTAATGGCGGACTCCTCAAAAATATAACGTCTAGGGTTTCAAAGAAGGGGACTGCCAGCATGAGCTGGCACCGACAACATGTAGCTAACGTTAACGTTACTTACAGAACAAAACTTAGCTACACACAGCGTGCATTTTCTCCAATAACGTTGCATTTAGGGTCACCCTGTAATTTTCTTCAACAAAGCTAAGTTTCTTGTCAATTCATCATGGTTGGCTATATAATTTCCCTCAACGTAGCCTTGACTGGGATTTAGCTAGCTAACATTAGCTACGGTCAATAGCTTGTAATTAATAAAATAAAAAATAAGAAATAAAAAATAAATGTTGCACGCTAACGTTAACTAACGTTAGTGAAGTATGGGATTTGCAAACGTCGCCTTATCTTAACATTACCTAGAAAATGTCTACACATTAGTGGTTCTCAATGTAGCTAACGTTAGCTAGAAGTGCTCGGCGGGCATTTTGCTACGCTAGCAGTTGGCTAATGTCAGCTAATTTCGTTTAGCTACGTTACTAATAATTTGGCATACCATAGGTAGCTAAACTGTAAACGGTAATATAAATTAAGGTAAGCTGATGCCAGCCAACGGAATTCTGCACTAATGGTCTACCAAAATATGATAACATGAATTAACTCACCTCCTATCGAACATCAGCCAACTATGGAAAACACCAACTACCTGTCGCTACTATCGGCCACGCGCAAATGTGGTTGATACAAGAACGTGCACAAGGGCATTGCATTGGATGGGGACACTGTTCAAGTTCAGACTTGTATCTAGCTAGTGTGCTGCATTGTTGTCATTTAATGTTGTTAGTTCGGCTCTTAATTAGCGACTTTTGAATTGACAAAACTCTAATTCTGAAATTCTGGTAGACTCCAACAGACAGTTAGGACGGCAGAGAAAAGCATTGGTGTCAAACATAAGACTGATGCCTCCAGACATTACTTCACAGGAAGCAAGTATCCTCACCTATTTCAGCTTCTCCCCCCTGGTGGGCGCTACGGAACACTGTTCGCCAAAACATCCAGACAAGAACAGTTTAATCCCACAAGCCGTCACCTATGAAGAGTGTCAGGATTAATTCCTGTGCAATAACCAAACACAAAGCATCCACCTTTTATAATTAAACACATAAATTAAACATGTAAATATTTGTTAATACACTCCAGATCCAGTGTAACTATATAGACTGACCTGAATACAGTGTAGAAGTCGGTAGAAGTACTGATTCCATCATGGTAGTTGACATTTTTTGAGTACAGTCGAATATCAAAAATCTCACTTTCAGTAAAGTAGATTTTCAATTTCTGTAATCCGCTCCTTTTGTAAAGGCAAATAATCACTTTTAAAAGTATGAGAAAATCTGACATATGTTTTAGATTTTAACTCTGCTGACATTTACATTGCTATGTTTTGGTTTAAAAAAAAGTAGCCTTAGTGACCACATCTATCTCAATGGCTGTTACTCAAGGTAGTTCTCATAAAAGCTACTTTAGCACTTAATTTGAGTCATTTTCAACACAAGTAACCATAAATGTACTTTACTATTTTTAAGTGAAACCAGTACTTCTCTAATATTCTAACACTACTTCCACTCCTGCAGGATTCTGTGTAAGCGATAAACTGTCCTGAAGTCAAACTTCATTACAGGTCTCACTCCCATGACAGAGAGACAGAGATTAGTGAGATGATAATGATACCTTTGTTGGTGTGAGATACATTAGGTGATTAGAAGACAGGGGGAGATGAGAGACTCCAATCCGGTTGTAGAAATGTAAGCTATGTCCCAATGCAGGGGCTGCAGACTTCGAAGGCTGTGGCCTCCAAAGGCTACAGCCACTGAATTGGGACATAGCTATAGTTTCAGATTAAGCTTCTCTTAAAATTTGTGAATATGGGCCTAAAAGTATCAGGGTCAAGATCCATAAGCATGCACTCATCACGCGTGTATGTTCTCCTTTTTGAAACGTTCTCAAAAGCTTTGATTGATTTTTTTTACAAGGGGAAAAGCATTGTTTCCTGTGAGGGCTGGAAACTGGACCACTCCTACACACTCTCTTCTTATCTTTATTACACAAACATATTACACACACACACACACACACACACACACAAACCACAAACCCTAATCACATGACTTCTGAGTAACAATCACCTCATGAAGCTTAGACTCCTACTTCCCTGAAGTCTGAACCCTAAAAATTGTGTTTTGGTAAATCACAAAATATCACTGTTGTCTTGGCAACTACTGTACAACATGAACAACAATGAAGGGTCACATGATATGGCAACAGATTCCCCACACCAAGGGTAATTATCTCTTATCCTAACAAAAGATCCAGTCTTCTCGCAGACTATGACTGTTCAAGTTAAGTTAAATGCCATCACCTTTTTTACAGGAACTGTCCAAATATGGTCAGATGTACAGTAAGCTTCCTGGGGGGAAAAAACTGGGGCTTTGTTACCATCCTAGCTACAGGAAAAGTAGCTTCCTGTAGCTTCCAGTTTTTTTTACAACTGCTTACAAACAAAATCCTTACATTACACAACACATTTTGAAACCTCTTACTCAAAAAGCAGAACTCAACACCAAATCTCTAAAACCAAAATCTATTTCTCAGCCTTTCACATTTTTCAAAACACTACACACAATTCTCTACCTAAGACCCAAAAATCTAACATGAAGGGACTTGCTTTCCTTTTCCAAACACAACTAATCAAAATGCTACACTTGTTCACCAGGTCACACACACACACATGTGCAAACGCTAATTGCTTAACAGATTACTAACCAATCACTGATTTAGTATATATAGGTCAAAGGTCAGAAGACCTGTTTTGAACAATGGATGCCAACAATAGACAGAGAGCAAGGGGAGTAGGAGGGAGAGGCAGGGGACGACAACGGGGACAAGTTCAGCCAGATCAGCCACCCCCATACGAACATCTGGCCATTCACTAACATAACATACAGTACATCTGCCTATCTGTGAACACTTTTTTTTTTTACCGTAACACATAACAGCAGACCTGTTTCTCATTGGCTGAACCGGTCACATCATCATCCACTACGTTTATATTGTTTATACACAGACACCCATTGACGATGACATGACTAGGACGCCGTCCCACCACTTCCTTCATAAACTTGAGGTCATGACCCCAGTGAATCAAAAGTGGAGTAGTGTGTTTTATAGAATAAATCATGTTTAGTTTCCACAGAGAAAGAAGTCGGGCAGCTGTTTGCTGAAACATATGCATTTGTAGATTATTTCCCTAAACTTTATTGATGAATACTTCTAACGTTTTTACATTTAGTCAATTAAAAGTTAACACCATGAGAACATTAGTTATCTTGTAGTTCCAGAAAGGCGCTTCCCCCTTTTTATTAGTACAGTGTTC